>NC_082396.1:12504642-12564424 GCF_031168955.1 Gadus macrocephalus | reverse complement strand
CTGGTTGGGAACCATCTTTCTGCCCATTGTCCCCACTCTGACTCCTAGACCCCCAGAAAAGGGCCGAGCAGGGAAAAAGAGGGAGGGGAGGGGCTGAGGGGTGGGGGGGGCGGTGGTCGTGGGGAAGTATCTGTTGGCCAAAATGTCTCTCTCTCTCGGTCCTCTCTGTCTCTCTGTCTCTCACTCTCTCTCTCTCTCTCTCGGCCCCTCTCTGTCTCTCTGTCTCTCACTCTCTCTCTCTCTCTCGGCCCCTCTCTGTCTCTCTGTCTCTCACTCTCTCTCTCTCTCGGCCCCCTCTCTGTCTCTCACTCTCTCTCTTTCTGTCTCTGTTTTCTCTATCTTTCTCAGGTCTCTCTCCTCTGTCTCTGTCTCTGTCTCTGTCTCTGTCTCTGTCTGTCTGGTGTCTCAGTCTCTTTCCCTCTTTTACCCTCCCTCCCTCTCTCTCCTCTCCTCTCCGTCTCCACTCCCTCCCTTCCCTTAGGTCTTTAGCTGTCTCTAGTCTCCTTTCAGAGGGGGAGAGTTGTGAGGAAGTGGCGAACAGCCCTGCCTTGCTACACGGGGGAAAAAGTGAGGGGCCGAGGTGTGTGTGTGTGTGGGGGGGGGGGGGGGGGTGTATGACCGCCAGACCTCAGATGACTGGTTCAGCCCTGGCTCCTTATCTGCCGGCGGCCCGATTTAATACGCCAGCTTAGGGCCCATTGAGAACACATCTGATAAGCCTTTTCCTCTGCGGCCCTTTACAAAATATAATAAACGGCTAAATGGACACGTCCTTTATCACCAAAGCGCCCGCAGTGCTGCAGGAGGAGGTGGAGGTGGTGGAGGGGGCAGTGGCTGAGGGTGGCTTCAGAAGGAACAATGCTGAGAAGCCACCGAAATCGGGCTTGAACAGGATCAGCGGTCCGTGCTGGTGGCTGAGCTCTGCTCCCACGAGAGCAAAGGAAGAAAAACTCCCTCCCTTTTCCCTTCCCTCCTTCCATTCCTCTCCCTCCTTCCATTCCTCTCCCTCCCTCCCTCCCTCCCTCCCTCTCTCATTCCCTCCTTCCATCCCTCTCCCTCCCTCCCTCCCTCTCTCATTCCCTCCTTCCATCCCTCTCCCTTCCTCTCTCATTCCCTCCTTCCATCCCTCTCCTTCCCTCCCTCCCTCTCTCATTCCCTCCTTCCATCCCTCTCCCTCCCTCCCTCACTCTGTCCTTCCTTCCTTCATTTACTCTCTCCTTTCCTCTGTCCTTACTCTCTCCCTCCCTCCCTCCCTCCCTCCCTCCCTCCCTCTCTCCCTCCATTACAGCTCTTCTTTAGAAGTTCCCTCAGGGCTGCATTGAGCTTGCCAGTATTGAGCCCTGTTAACTCTTGTTTTTTTTTTTCTATTTCCTTCGAGGATGGGGGGGGGGGGGGGGGGCACATTGTTTTGTAATTATGTTAAGCGTTTGGTTGGCATTTAGAGAGCGTGGTAGTGATTCATTTAATTTCTGCTGTTTTTGCTTGGGGGTTGATAACATGGTAGTGTGTGTGATGAATTATTAAGAAGAGTTAAAGTTGTTATTTTTACAAAGTATCTGCAACTTGACGCTTTCCCCGAGTCATGCATCAGGCTCACAAGACGGGTCACCAAAACGTCCAATCGCTCACCAAACTGTGCTGAGAATGTTAGAGCAACACATGATTTAATCCAGAATCTTTAATTGCCGGCCACGATAGCGAGTGATCAACTGCGTTTCCCCCTTCGTTTCCTTCTTCTTTTTTCCCAAGTCCACTATTGTGTGTGGAAGTTTGTTTCTTTTTCCACTCCCCCCACCCCCCCAATTCAAGTGGCTGGTCGGGTTCAGGGGGAACAGTTTTACATTACAACTGTGAAATCCGCGCATAAAGGACGCCTTTGTGCGCCGCCATTATTTTCACACAAATATAGTCCATTGTCACACCGCTGAAGTTAATTTGATCAACATTGGGACATTTTAACCGTTTTGTCCCCTGAAAGGGCCATTTCATGCTTATTTTCGTGGCCATTGAGGGGCAATGATTGGCAGAAAAATAATGTTGGCTTTAACAATCGGGAGCAATTAGTTTCCCATGGGGAGGTAGTGGGGCGCACTGGCCGCCACACAGCCCGGCTTTGTGACGTCGCGGACGGTCATCAGTCAACTGTCAGGCCATTCCTAAGGAGCTGCCTCCCATCTAAATGTTTCCCTTTAGGCTTTTCCCAGAACAACGGGCTGAAAGAGCAGGCAAAGCGGGGAACGCCAATAGACCTGTTCCTGCTGCAGATAACCACGCTGGATAACCAGAGGAAGATCCGCTCTTAAAATCAAGCTGCAGTGGATTTCATTAGAGACTAGAGGAATGTGTGTGTGTGTGTGTGTGTGTGTGTGTGTGTGTGTGTGTGTGTGTGTGTGTGTGTGTGTGTGTGTGTGTGTGTGTGTGTGTGTGTGTGTGTGTGTGTGTGTGTGTGTGTGTGTGTTAACTTTAATTAATTAATTTGACTCATTCATTCAATTCGTTACATAATTTAATATTTTATGCTTACCAATTTTACAAATCTATTCTTCAGTTTATTTACTATTTAATACAATTCTTTGGATATCCGCTTATTTAAAATATATTGGTGTAGGTTCTAGCGTGTGTGTGTGTGCGTCTGTGTGCGTGTGTGCATGCGTCTGTGACTCTTCACCCTGAGAGGTCTAGTGTGAAAGTGGGGTTAATCCTCCCTAGTAACTGTCTCCATCTATCTCCTGCTCCCTCTCACCCCCCCCCCCCCAGGGCCCACCCCCTCCCCAGAGTAAACCTGTTTATTTCACCCCTTCTGAAACCCACCAACCAAAAACCCCTCAGCTCCCCCTAGCCCTGCCCCCATATATAAGATCCCACTCTGCTTACTGCTAACGTGAGACTATCAGTAGACCTGGATGGGAATGCCCACAAACAAGAACACCGCCTTCCATGAAGGGATTTAAATGCAATGAAAATATACCAATGACCAAAGTTTGATCCACCATTGAGGTAGCATAATTTTACACTGAACTCCAGCAGTGATCAACTGTGTTTACCTGTGAACTAGGAGTCCCATGCACCGTCCAGTCTACCTACGTCTCCAAGAGTGACTTGGATTCCTTTTTACTTGCCTGACGGTACAATGCAACACATAGCGCTCTACACAAAAACCACGCAGTGCTGTTTTTCTGATCAGATCCGAGTCTTTAGTGACACCTGGTAAAGACCAGCATACCCTCCACCCCTGCTGGACACTTTTAACCACCGACCCTCTGGCTTTAGTCGGCTTAACCTTTCCGTGACCGCGCCAGTGCAACCCCAACCCCCTCCCCCTCAGCCACCCACCCCTATACCACACTGCCACTCCCCCCTACACCCCTAAACCCTGTCTCCCCATCTCCAGGACAGGGTGCGAGAACATCCAGGGTGGTGTGGTTAGGTAAGTCGGGTGGCGTTGTTGAGGATGGGTGGGTTTACAGGGGGGGGGGGGGGGGGGGGGGGGGCTGTTTGGCGGCGTGTCAGAGGTCCTGACAGGGGCCACCCCTGCCTCCATTCACTCAGTTGTCACCCCAGCACATTCTTCCCAATGTTAACATTTACCCGCCCCCTCTCCCCCCCCATCCCCACCCAGAATTCCCGACATTCACCCACAATAGGTTAGCTCCGGTCGTCAGCGGCATTGTGCTGCGAGTCAAACCCCGGGCCGTGCCGATGTTGACTCGTTATGGTATGTCACCTTGTCACTCTCCGGCGGGATTCTCGGGACCTGCCATTAGCATCCTGCTAATCCGGTGATCACTGTCTATTACGCCTGGGCCCGGCCGCCAATCACCCACCGTAATCCCGACGCTCCGAGGCGGGATTAACATTGGAACGGGCTTTTTGGGTTACGGTTGCGATTTCAAGTGTTTTAGGTTTTGTTATCGATAAAAACGTTTGCTCCCCAAGAGTCCTCGTTGATGGCTAAATTGCCATGTGTGTGTGTCAACAACCAGAGGAACTCCCGAAAGAATTTCGGATGCGCGTGAGCGAGCGCGGGGGAGACACATTGAGCAAGGGAAGGGAAAAAGGAAGAAAATAAGACCGGTCTTTTTTGGGGTAGTTTCTTTTTGTGCTTGGGCTGTAAAAGCCCTAGGAGCAGAGTTGTTATAAATTAGTGTTTGACCCTGGTCTTTGTGTGTGTCTGCGTGCGTATGTGTGTGTGTGTGTGCGTGTGTGTGTCTCCAATACCGCAGTGAGAACCACTCTTGTAAAGGGCCCGTTTCAGGGGGTGTTACTGCACGGTGGATTGTGCGGGGAGAGGAGGAGGCGGAGTGGGGACTGAAGCATGTTTATAGACTGTGTAAAGGAGTGCATCTTTGTGGGAGAAT
This sequence comes from Gadus macrocephalus, assembly GCF_031168955.1. Classification (NCBI taxonomy): domain Eukaryota; kingdom Metazoa; phylum Chordata; class Actinopteri; order Gadiformes; family Gadidae; genus Gadus; species Gadus macrocephalus. The sequence goes on along the minus strand of NC_082396.1, from coordinate 12,560,066 downwards.
GTCATTGACACTGTTACAGTTTGCCTGAATGAACTGTGATGACGCCGCTAATGGGGTGGCCCCCAACGAAGACACCGGGCCCCTCCTCGTTTTTTTTTCACGGCTTCGGACCCCCCACCTTCAAGCCTATTCACGGCCAGGCCGCTGGAGCTAATGTGTGCGATTCTTCGGCTCCCTTTCTCCCTCCCTCCCTCCCTCCCTCCCTCCCTCCCTCCCTCCAGCACCCAGCACTAGAGAAAGCCACAAAAGGCCGAGCAAAAGTCAGCTCTCACACGGCCGGGTCACCACGAGTGCTTTAGGAAACGGATCGTGTAAACAGAGCGTTACCTTCTGACCTGACCGCTGGTACCTTGGGCAGGCAGACAAAACAGCCCCGCCGCGGCTGTTAGACACGGCTGTTAGCTCAGATAAAGCTGTGTGTACTAGTGGGGCTGGAGAGGGGGAAGGAAGAGAAGCAGACCCACAGAAAGAAGGGGAAAAACATTGTTGGCATTAGCTACACTTTGCTTCACTTCCCTTCCCTTTACTTGATTTTATTAGACTTTTTTACATTTTTATCATTTTTCTTTATAGAAAATATCAACTTTTATTTTATTCGGAATGATCTTTATGTCCCTATTTGCTGTAATGACAGTATGTAATATGTAGACACTTCCCCAGGGAATTCAATGACCTTTCCACAACCGCCATCCATATTGGAGCCACCGGGGCCACTACCTACCTTGCACCCACACCCCGCGATGACCCACTTGACCACGTTACTCAAGTGAAGAAAAAGATGCCTTCTTCTTTCTTTCGTTTCTTTCAAGAAATCGCTCAAGCGTCTCTTTTCTTTTTTCATTCTCTCAGCAAAAGAAACAAATGAGCAGTAATTAACAGCACATTAGTGAGAAGTAATACATAAGTTCCCACGCCTCGGACGCCCCGCGCTGACGTGCCTATACGACCGAGGGGGTTTATGGCCCCTCAAGGGGGACAACAGGATCCACTGGCCTCCACCCTGGCCTGAATGGAGCGCTCACTCTCTTAACACCGCCGTGGAAGGTCGTTAATGACCTCATCACCATCATGGCACCCAGTGTATTAGTGGGCCAATGGACGGGACCAACACACACACACACACACACACGCATACAAATGCACGCTGAAATGTATACAGACACACGCATGCACGGAAACACACACACGCACTAACTTCAGGGGATCAAACTTTTCCTAACTTTTCCTTGGAAAATAAAGTAGTATCTCTTTATTTATTACCCCTGTCGAGGCTATTCGGAAATGTTCAATTGGTACATTTTCAAAGGCAATATATTTAAGCAATAATTTGGAAGGGAGCCCAAACTGGAATTTCATTGCCCGATATTCGCTGAGAGGGAAAGCAGTCAGTCTGTTAAAGAGTGATCATTTTGTCAGCCAAGGGCGTGAGTTTCCAACTTTAATTTGTTCAATCGCTATGCAGTGTGGAGGATCCACTTTAAAAAACAAACGTCTCTCATTTGAAATGAGACAGTGAATGGGAATGAGTTATTCTGAGAAGTGGTACTCAGGCATGTAAATACCCCCAGGTACACCCTTGAAAAACAGCCAACCGACATGCTGCACGGGGAGCCTATTATTTAATTGAGTCCCAGGCTTGTTCGCCTGTCCATACATATGCAGCGATGTTCAGCCAAGGGCCCGTTTTGCCGAGGACCTAATGGATGACAACATGATCTAGTTTCTATTTAATATAATTGCTCTATGTTCTCAGCCTTTTAGTTCAATCATCTCTGCTGCTCCACCCTCATTCCTCCCCCAACACACACACACACACACACACGCACACGCACACACACACAGGCTAGGTTTTACGACAACTGGCTGGAAAAGAAGGGACCTACCAGAGAGAGAGAAAGGGGGGAGAAGATGACTCCTCTCTTTACGGCCCCATAAATATATTGTTATCTGGGCCCGGAGAGTCCATGGGCAGATTTATCCCCGCGATTAACAGAGTCGGCGTGCCAGGCATCCCCAATTATTAATTACCCCCAGGCTGTGCTACTGTCTCACCTTAATTTCTTATCCGTGGCTCGGTAGAGGAGCCACTTTGAAGCCAGTGATGAGGCATCAGAGTTAATTATATGTCGCTTAGGTGGCGTTTTATTTTTTCCTTTTTTCTTCCTTCCGTATTTCTAACACGATGGGATGCAGTGATTCACCAAGACCCAAGGTCTGGAAGCAGTCCATGACGAAGGGGATCTGGACTCCATGAATCCTCCAAGCTCTACCCAACTCCGAGCGCTCTGAATAAAAAAGACCATTATCTGAGTGCTACATTAAAAAAACATTGGACAACCGAGAAATAGAAGACTAAGATGAACCGCTTGAAGACACGCCAGTATTGCAGGGTTGAGGCCGGGTCATTGGAGCTCAGGTGCAGCTGGACAGTGGCTTATTAATGTCCTGTGTACTTTGGTTTGAAAAGCCTGGGAGTCCGAGGATTTGTTTGATATTAAGTTTTCCTTCTCTTCTCCACATGCAGGGCTTAGAGATGCAGCTGTTGTAGGGGTCAGGTGATGTCCTGAAGGATCGTTTGCATCTCCTTATTTTGGGAATCCGGTCGAATCCCTTTTTAGTTTAACCTACTCAGCAATTTCTGCTTCTTGATATTTTCCTGGATTCCCTCCATAATTTTCAGTGAATCATGATATGAATTAAAGGGATCTTTTTTTGCATTAAATTTTTTTATGTGCAGAGGAACTTGTGGTTATTATCCAGTTAAAATTTAATTGAATTTAAACCAGGTTTTTAAAGGTGCTCAGACCAGCATCATGTACTGTAACTCTAAAATGCAAAACAGCTGGCAAATCTCTATAGATCTTGCACCCTTTTGTATTCCCTATATCAATATATGTATGAAACATAAATACCTCAATGAGACTATATTATAGACTCGTATAAATGGTATTAAAAAATCCAGAACACCACTCCAAAGTATTATATGTTGATATTGAATTCTGAGTATAACACACATGTCCTGTCGTTCCGCTAATAGCCAAGCTGATGAGCTTACCTCCACCCACAGTGTTTAGACCAGCAGGTGGTGCTGTGGTCCTCCAAACTAGATGCCCTGAGGCAAGACAAATGTACCTCTGATTGGTTTCAACAGTCTCCTTTGGAGTCAATTGTAATTGTTTATATTCTCATGAGTTCCCCACGCTCCTACCCTGCACACTGTCATTTTACTTTAAATTGTTCTAATAATAGTCTCCTTTTTTTTTTGCAGGATCACAGACCAACGGTTCGAAAAGTTGCCGTATTTTGTCTTTGGGGACTTCAACTTTCGGTTGGACACCAAGCAGGTTATTGAGGTAAGCACTTGTGTGTGTGTGTGTGTGTGTGTGTGTGTGTGTGTGTGTGTGTGTGTGTGAGTGTGTGAGTGTGTGAGAGAGAGATTTTAGTATGCATACATACATTAACTGTTTATTTCAGTACACAAGGAAGGTATAACTGTCAAATACCTTACGATGTCATTGACAAAAGTCTCTGCAGAGCCAGTGCACACTGTGCATTGCCATATCGATATTTTTATTTGTGGGAGTCGTTGATGTGAGGGTATGCACTCAGGTTAGAAACGGCACAGTAAAAGTCGGTTTACTAGTTCAGGGTCCCCTCAGAATTATGGCTCATTATCCACTCCAGTGGGGCTGGCCCAGCTGTGTTTGCCTACCTAGCCTCCAAGTGCATTGTTATGTTATACTGCTATTCACCACTCTTTCTCTCTCCCTTCCTCTCCCTTGCTCCCTCCCTCTTTTGCTCTCCCATCTCCTCCTTCTGCCTCCTCCTCCTGCCTCCTCCTTCCCTTCTCTTGGTGCAAATGAGGCCAGTGAGGGCCAGGGTATTGCAGTCATTCAGCATTCTTAATGAGGAGATGAGGGGAGGGTGAGTGGTGGTGGTGGTTCAGTGGAATAACAAGTCATAAAAGGCCCACCGCAGACAGTGGGGCCTAACGATAAGCCTCTTGTGGGGGAAGAAAACCACTTGTGGGGCAATCGCTGGCTGGCTCTCACAACAACAATAGGTTTGGAGTCAGTGGGCCTGATCAAGGTGTGGGCATTGTTGCATTCAACCAGCGGCCTGTTGAAAAGGAAAAAGTTGGGGAAGGGGTTTAATTTAGTTCAGGTTTTTTCAATGCAGCGGGCTTTGCAGGCAGTGACTCAGGAGCCATTATACGCTGCAGCCTTCGGGAGTTTTGTGTTTTCTGGAGGATATATCTCAGTGTCCTACTCTGGGCCCGCAGGGAGTCAGCCCCGTTCCGTGTCCCAGCTGATGTGAGGGATCGGCACATGTTTCCACTCAAAGCGGCTTCCCTCCTCTCCGCACACACAGTGGATCAATTCAAGGCACCCACACAAAGTTGATGTGGTACATTAGATTCCGGTGCCGTAATTAGGTCGCATTAAAAAAAAAAAAAAAAAACAGGGATCATGTGAAAGATAAAGACGTGGGTGCGGAGAGCGTTCCAGTGGGTCGCTCCCTCGCCACCCGTTGAGCCGCGGCAGCAGATGGCACAAACACTGAGGCCATTGAGAAGCGGCCCGGGCGGAATACAGAAAAACACCCACTAAAAGTTTGGCTCTGTCAGCGGTGCTATCCATTGATGATGTGCCGTTATATATTACACTATCACGATGCTTTATGATGCCGTTAAGAAAATATCATGTTGGAAACGCTCCCAGGGCATATTTCAGTAACTGTGGGTACAAATAGTAAGTCATGTAATTTTGTGTCCTGGGCACTTTAACTGCCCCCCCCCCCCCCCCCCCCCCCCCGTAAGTACACATTGGCAGAGGACCCATGGGTGGCTGCAAAGGACAAAAAGCAGCCAATTGGGTGCCTCGGGATGCTCTTGTAGTCATCTCCTTGCTCAATGGCAATGAGTAAACTAGATGACTTTCTCCCTTACATCCCCCCACACACACCTCCTTATCACACCAGGGTAGGTAAGCACTCACCCTCTGCTTGTCCCGGCCACTCTGAAATGTTGTTTGAGTGGAGCCAGGGGTCGTGACCCCTTCTACCAGGGATGTGTAAGGCCTGCATCAGTGTGTGTCCGTCTCTACCCCTCTCCCTCCCCCCCCCCCCCCCTCCTGCTCTTTTCTTATGCACCTTGGCCACACACACACACACAGGAACACACACACACACACTGGAACACATACACACACACAGGCACACACCCACACACACACAGGCACACACACACAGGCACACTCACTCACAGGGACCAATTTGTTCAGCCACATGTATCTGATTGATTTTCCCTGAGGGGTGTGGCAGCAACGTAGGGGGGCTCTTTAGACTAAAGAAAACCCCAGGAAGTTAGAGCTGTGGGCTATGAAGCAATACACAACAGATCCTCACACACACACACACGCATGCATGCATGCACACACACACACACACACACACACACACACACACACACACACACACACACACACACACACACACACACACACACACACACACACACACACACACACACCACTTAAAAGACAGTAGGTTCTTCATCAAACATTGCTTATGTAAGATGCCACAAAAGTGAAGCCTTCCATAAAATGTTTCCATCTATCCCCCGCCCCATGTCTGTTATAGCGCTGCTAAAAAAGCAACAAACAAATGGGCTTGTAACCGTGGCGCTAACCCCGCGGACCGGCTAGCAGTTTTAAACCCTTTAATGACAATTAATGTCAGCAGGACAATTAGTGCACGTCCGCCGAAGTGCTTAGCTGGAGCTTGAGGGCCGAGGTGGATCGATCTCCCATGCTTATCTGAAGATTGATTCAGACACGCAGAGCGAGAGGGAGCGTGGGGGGGAGAGAGAGAGAGAGAGAGCACAAGCATCTCGTTCTCACTTGCTCTCCCTCGCGTTTGTTTTTCTCCGCTCGCTCTTCATCTTTTCATTTTCACATTTATCTCTGTAGTCGATTTCCTTATTATTTTTTGCACATGGCTTGATAAGCATATATTGAGCGCTGGTTTACGTCACTGTTTCGGTTCCGTTTATTTCCCCTTTTTTCCGGTTGGACATTCCTTCAGACCTTTGGTAAGTCCCTGTCGCTGCAGCTGCACACGCATGTATTGTAGGACCACGCTACCGCCCCCCCCCCCCCCCCCCCCCCCATTTCCGCCCCGGCCGTTTTGGGTGACTGGTCGGCAAGGAGCGGCCTCACATCTCACCCACCGTGCCTTGACGTCTGGGCCGCCGGGTCCTCAATGGACGTCCAGGCGCCGCGCATTGACCTGCACACGCACGCTAGAGGGAGGTGGGCTCGGGATCGAAAGGTGGGCGGGGCTAGTATTAGGGGTGGAGGGATGGGATAGGGCGGTGGGGTGGGGTGGGGGTGGGGGTTATTGTCCCCGTGAGGGTGGATACAGGTGGCAAATTCCTGGGATGGTTGCGCGTCAGGATCAGTAACCAAAGGACTCGCACCCCCACCACCACCTCCTTTCCATCCCACCCTCCTTCCTGCCCAGGGCTACCCCATTAATTGTGACCGACAGAGGGAGTTGGCTTCAATTGACCCCCATTCAGCGGTCCTTTGACTGCCGGACAAAGGACACAGCCACGTGGAGACTAATGCCTGGGCTGAGCTGCCTAGAGGTGGTCCGGACCCCGCCGAAAAAGTACCCCGCTCCCCTCTCTTCCTTCCCAGTGGTTCACAGGCTCTGTCTGGGGCCGGGCCCTGCCGCCCGAGAGGTGCGGCCCGGAGCCAGCGAGGGAGGCAGGTGTGGCTGGTCCCAGACTAGGATCTGCTCAGGCTTAGGACGGGGAGGGAACAGAAGAAGGTGGGCGTGGGAGGCGGTGTAGTCAACCAAGGAGCAATGGCTCGGGTGTGTGAAAACGGAGACACCTTTTGATATGGGGTGGCCACCCATCCAGGGGTTTTCCTGAGCCTTGTGTCCTTGATTTTGATCCATTGATCTTGAGGATGAATAGTATACCTTTTTATTTATTTTTGTATTAATGTTAATTCAACATAGGGTGACTATCACTTTCTTTGCAGGTGTGACCCATACAGTCAGGGACGTGTGTTACATGATTAGCACTATTTATTTGCATTCAGCCATTGAGTGTCCGGGCCTTTTACTTGATTGAGGACGAGACCCCACTCACAAACGGGCCAAGAAAACAGCAAGCCAACTGTCATGTAAAGTTGTATTTTTTTGTTGTGGTCAATAAACCTGTTCCTGTAGGAGTTTGAACCCGCTGCTTTTTAATCAGGGCTCCCACACGAGAAGACACATTTACAAGATTGTATTTCCATAAAATCGTATTAGTATTTATTCATTATATCGAAAAATAGCCACCACACCACCAACACGACCTACGTGTTGACGTCTGTCTGAGGCAGGTGGAAGACGCTGGGCTGTTGGAAGGTGTGTGTGTGTGTGTGTGTGTGTGTGTGTGTGTGTGTGTGTGTGTGTGTGTGTGTGTGTGTGTGTGTGTGTGTGTGTGTGTGTGTGTGTGTGTGTGTGTGTGAGATTGTGCCCTGGGCATGGTGTGTGTGTGTGTGGGCGTGCGCATGCGTGCCCGCGTTCCCGCGGAGGTCGCAGGTGGTCGTGAATCAGCAGCAGGGCTGACATGCCCGAGGCGCCGTGCCTGGACTCTTAGTATATTTAAAATCCCTCCTAATTAAACGTAATAGAATGTAAATTTAATATCTGCAGAGATTGTGTGGCGCGGGGCCGGGCGGCCGGCCGGCTCCAATTTAAGGATTGATGGGGGGCCGGCGGGGGGGTTAATTGCTGACTTGATCTACTGTCCCCTTGACACGACGCGGGGCTCTTTTAATTGGAGCCCGTCCGGGGCTTTCATTAAGCTAGCTGCCCCCTCGCTGCTCCGGCCGGCGCAGAGTGCTCGCGTCCCGGGCCCGTGCTTTTAGAGCAGCGCCCCCTATCTGCGAGCGGAGGCGGAGGGAGATTGCGAGGGAGAGGCGGCGGGCGGGCGGGTGGGCGGGCGGGTGGTTGGCTGGGACGGGGGCCAGGCATCAATCTTACCCCCTTTGTCCCCTGTCCTTTCTCTTGCTTGAGCAGCATGAAATTAAAGGTGGGGCCCAGGACTAGCCCCACTCCTAATGAACGCTGTAAAGCGCTCAGTAATGACAAGGCAGAGTGATAGATATTTCATTTTTCACACGGGCTCGCAGCACACGCCCCATGCCAGTAGGAATAGAGTATCCAGGCGCAGGCTTTGCGCTCCCCATCTCTCCGTCCATGCAGTATGTAGTACCTCTGCATTAAAGGCTGGCTTACCCTGGTGTTGTGGACACTATACGTGCACCAGTATATTCTATGTGCGCGTGGATGGCGATATTTTCTTTTTCACCGTTGGAACATGTTTTATGTATTGCTTATGTGTAATGTGCAATACGGTTTAAGTTCATGTACCATGTTTCTTTATCCTAGAACCTTTTTGTGACTGAATTATGTACAGCACGATACATGATCTGCAGTACATTTGAGATCCTGCAGGCTGAAAGGTCTTATTTATAAAGACACTAAATCCCTGTGATGCATTGGCTGTCTAATATAATCTGAATTTCCTCTGCAAAAAAATCTGTAATTCTGGCAGGACATAAATATATTAAATATTTCTGGAATGTCTTTGCTACGCCAAAAGTTAAGACAATATACCAAGAAGATTAGCAGTAGCTAGTGTGTCCTTTCCGAGCCAATGGCAGGCAAACCATTTCCCATAGTGACGGGGAAGGGGGAAATATATTTTTCCCTTTTTATCCCAGCTTTGAATAGCATGTGTGCAGCTATAAATCAAAAGGCGGCGGTGTAATTAAGTGTACACTACATTAGTCAGGCTAATTAATTCTGGGGCCCATCCATCTATTAACCAGTGGGCTAGCACTGATTGGGCCCCTGTTCCAAGGGACCCTCCACGCTGGGGACTATGACCTTGTTTGGCTTCCAGCATCCTGGTGGACACACACACACACACACACACACACATACACATACACATACACATACACACACACACACACACACACCTTGATCAACAGTCCAAAAATTCCTATCGAAATTAAAGATTTAAATGTTCGGGTCCCATTGAGACGCTATTCATTTAAAAATGTCCACCTTTTCACAAACAGGTGAGATTCAGTTCACGGCTGTGCATTTGAATGGCAGTGGGCTTTGCCTGTGATTAACCCATATATATGGAGTCACGGATGGACTCTGGCCGCCCCGCTGTTTGCCCTGGGCCAGTGTATCGCCTGCTACCCCAGAGAGTCCCTGACAGAGATGTTTCCCGACAATACAATAAAGGCATATTATCTCACTTAGGGAGGCCAATCTATCACAATGAGGCCCCATTATACCAGAGATAACCCATCTCGATATAGAGGGGAGACTATTCCCTCCGGACAACAGCGCCTGTTCTCTACCCCTCTCTGTTTGCTCTGTATGCTAATGAAGTGAGAGAGATGGAAAACGGAAAGATACAGAGAGAGAGAGAGAGAGAGAGAGAGAGAGAGAGAGAGAGAGAGAGAGAGACAGTGCACCAATGAGGGGCGTAAACACACGACGCGCGGCTTTGATCGGAGCGCTGCCCGTATAATTAAAGCTCTGACCAAACGAGGAACAAGCCATGTCTCCATTAACAACAGGCCGTTTGAGCCCGCGCCCGGCCGCCCTCGCCATCGCTATTGTGAGCGGGACGGAGCGGGGGGGTGGGCAGCTGGACACGCCATGCCAGCGGTAGCGTGGCGTGACCCGTCCAAACCAGGCTCTGACGATGACCTCAGAGCCTGGCACAAGACGGCGCCTACCAGGGAGGGGGGGCACTGAGTTCTCGCACCCTGACCCACACTTGACGCACTTCTCCCTCTGACTGAGCTATAGAGCTGATGTGTTCAGCGTTCAGATGATGCTGAGGTCCAGGACGCATGGAGGAGTCCGGTGCCCTTCTTGGACTTAGTCAACACCGGATACTTTTGGGAGAATATTATCATTCCTCTACGTTCAACCCATCCACTACCTCTCTTATTCTTTTCCTCTTCCTCCCTTTCTCACAATCGCTCAAGTTTCTGTTAATAACTGCGACTGCACAAGGCAACTTTTGAAGGCACCGTGAGCAAGTGATCGCAGGTGTCTGTGTGTGCGTGTGCACTTGCAAGCATTAGACTACCCAACCTTTATTTAAAATCCGAACAAGCAACTTGTGTATTTGTCTTGTAGTCCTGTAGACATCGACATTATTCCCTTCTTAATATTGTAATGTGGGATCTCATTTGTAATCATAATCCGATCAGTCTGGCATCCCACACTCAAATTCAGAGTGATATTAAATCTTTGGGTCAGTGTTTTTCCTTTTTTGGAAGCCGCTCAATTTTTCCTATAAATGATGAATGATCGACTCGGGCTCCAAGTCAATAACATTTGTTTGTCTCTTGCAATTTTCTCAATTGATGCTTCCCCTCCCCCTCCATTCTCTGAGTCAGAGTGGAGCTGAGAGCCCAAGTAAAAACGCAACTCATAACGATCGTAAGAAGAAGAGAAACAACAGCGAGGAAGTCGAGTAATGATAACCGTGGTTTCTTCATGTTGATGTAGTGCAGAAGAATGGAGGCACCCCCAGTGAAGGATAGGCGATTCTTTGTGACTGGCACTGAGGGCCTTGCTTCGTATGATGTCAGTCCCAACTCGGCTAATACAGTCCCCTGTCCATGGGGCAGCACAATAACTGTTTTTGATTTTCCCTTACTTGGGGGAGGGGAGAGGCATGGGTGTCTTAGGTCTATGGTGGTTGCATAAGGGTTATTCGGACAGACACCCTGAAACAGATTCACAGGCCCGCGTACATACAAGCACGCTCTCACACTCGCGCGCACACACACACACACACACACCACTTTCATCACCACTAACACATTGGTGTCTCCATGTCCTTGGCAATAGTTGCCTGGAAGTCTCCTACACCACACGGTGTTGAAGAAGCCCTCCGCAAGCAAGGACATTCCTCTTTGCCCCTTCCCCGTGCCGCAAACAACATATTGAAATTCCGTCGCATTATATACATTCGGTTCAAAAGCAAAGGACACAAATAGGTCGTCGCTGCGCCGAGGAGTTGATTCATGAAGATGGAAATAAGAGACAAAAAAAAAAGGAAAAAGGGCCAGTAATATGGCGTGGTAGTTTACAACTCATTGTGAGTGTTGGTGAGGTGATGATTTAAGTGGCCCGGCCCCACTGGCTTCTTGTACGCGCTGCGGCGTCGCAGGGTTACAGAGTGATGTCCTTCAGCACAATGGGCCGTTGTAACGCAGCTGTAAAAGCCCCACGTTGGCACCGCCGGCTCTTAAACAACTCTGCCTTCACAAATTAAGAGTCTCTGGGCTTCATTCAAGCCTTCATTCAAGCCCCCCCCCCCAAAAAAGATCCCATCATATTTAAGAGGGGGGCCTATTAAGTGGCACATTGAGAATTCATTGCACCACCCCTAGTCTCACACACACACACACACACACACACACACACACACACACACACACACACACACACACACACACACACACACACGATTTATCTACGGCGGCCATATTGCTAGGGGGCCCTTTCAGCAGGAGTGGCTCCTCTTTTTGTCTTAGAGGAGCCCTGAAACAAAGCTGCTGCGGGGCCCCGGGCCCTCCCCTCCTCCGGGGGGGGGGGCGTGGTGAGCGCCGGGGCCGGCCTAACATCTGTTTGTGTCCAGCGCCAGGCGGGTCCGGAGCACGGCGCGCCTCGGCGGGCCCCTTCTCCTCTCCCCGGGGGTCTTTGTTCCTCCATTTCATGCTATCAGAGCGGCAGCATGTTTTCCTGCACGGAGCTGTCAGCGACATAAAGGGCCCCGCACCGGGGTCACAACAAGAGGGATGGCCATGAAAAATTGGTAAAATGTCCCACAAAGCCCACCCACCGGATGGTTGCCTAGCGCCCTGTGGTGGGGTGTCAAGACCCACCAAACCAACCCGTCCCACCCCACCCGCCACTGCCTCCCCGCAAACACCTTCCTATTTCCAGCCCCCTTTCCCCCTTTTACTGAATTATACTCCCTCCCACTCTGCCTCTGTCTGTCTCTCTCTACCCCCTCCCCCCTCCCCTTTAACCCAGTGAGGTGGACCAGCACATCGTTTAGATGAAATGGTGCAAACTAATTAAAAGATGGTGCTCCGAATGAATCAGTGTTGTTTTGTGTGTGCTGAGGGTTTTGTGGCTCCCCCTCCCTCCACACCTCTTCCCTCACACTGGGCTGGAAGGAAGAGGGCAGGTCCGTATTTGGTCACCTTCCTGCCCGGACATTGATCCCAGGACACTGTGGCGCTAACAATTCGGTTGCTAAATTAAAAAAAGAGGGAAAACAGTGGGAAACGTTTTTATTTGCTGGAACGTCCACACTTTCGGATCGGAATTGAGCTAGTGTTTTTAGTGTTTTTGTTTTTATCCCTCTTGTTAGTGTTTTGTTGGTTGTTTTTACTTACAATGTATATCAAGATAATTGCAGACGATTGTGGTTCCAAAGTGCAGCAGCGCGCTTCTGCCTCTCTAAGCAGCCACAGAATTAGAGCTTCATTAATTTGTTTGGTCTGGGCCTCAATCGAACAGCGAGGTAATGAATCCCATCGGCTCTGCGTTTTTATTGGACCACCCGTGCTAAATACCAATCACCAATCGTTTCCGTGATGTCCTCTAATTGACTCGGCAACTGCATATTTCCTAACCCTCGCCGGCTGTTTCCTCCCTATTGATTTTCCCCGGCGAGCGCTATAGTGGAATAACTAAATTAAAAAGGGACTTAATGCTTTTTAAGTGCTTAGTAAGTGTTTGTACCCTATCAATAGCTGTCCCATTGGCAGTTTTTAATGTTAAATAATCATTGCTTGCTGGTTAGATTCAGGTTTGTGTTCCCATTAAGAGGATGAATGTTCTCCCCCCCCCCCCCCACCCCCTAAGCCCTGATGTGAGAAACACGCCAGTGGCCACTGCGTTTGCGTCCCATCGCTCGCCCCCAGAAGGCCTGCCTTTCAGGAACACAACAAGCGTTCACTAATAACATTCAAATGAATGCCACATTAAGGGGACCGTAGAGTGGGCTGATTGTATGGCCCTTATTGAGGAGGTAAGAGAAGCCGCTACGTTAAACAGCCATGCCGGCATCTGCCGCCACTGGTTTCTCAGTGTGCTTTTTTGTGTTTTTTTCTTCTTTTTGGTGATTTAAATTGGCAGGGGAGGGTTGACTCTGATGAGATCTGTCATGGGCTCTCTTTGTACAGGTGGCAGTAATGTTGCAGGACAATGTCCCCCATCTCTTGGGGCCTTAATGCGCCTAGCCTGCAGCCCACCCTCCTTTTACTACCACTACCTTACACACACACACACACACACACACACACACACACACACACACACACACACACACACACACACACACACACACACACACACACACACACACACACACACACACACACAATGAAGCATCTGGTGGCCTTTTTCCTGTTCGAGTTGACTCTTTCCATGGACATTGTGTCTGCAAGTGTGTGTCTTGGTGTGTGTGTCTGTGCATGCACGGAAAGCTGGAGATCAGCAGGTTTTTCTTTTCTTTTTTTACTCCATTTGACTTCAACGCCGACAAAGTTCTGGATCAAATCTTTGAATAAACATTGAGTGTGTGTCTTATTGTATGCCGCTGGGGAGGAGTTATCAAAATCTTTTTGAGGACAATTGTATGTGTTTGGTTGTGTTTCTAATGAGCCTATGTGTCTATGCATGTGCATATATCTGTGTGGGTTGTTGAATGGAGGGCCACTTGCCTGTGTGTGTGTGTGTGTGTGTGTGTGTGTGTGTGTGTGTGTGTGTGTGCGTACCCCCCAGTAGCGGCAGGTCGCGGGGGTCAAAGTGATGAATTTTTATGGGCCTGTTCCCTTGTGTTTCAGCTCTGCGCGCTGCACCGCCTCTCAAAGACGACCATGCAGGGCAATTTGTCCGCATGGATCCCTGTAGAATGGCCTGCAAAGAGGCTAAATACCAAGGGGGGAGAACACACACACACACACACACACAAAATATACATTCACTCTGGCTGCCTCTCACACTGACACACTCACACCCCTCGGCCCTGTTGTCCCGGATGATTTGTGGCCTGTCCATTATCCATTTGGGGGCACAAATACTTTTTTGGGGCGGGGGTCCTATAGGTAGAAGGAATGGCAGCACTCAATGCACCTTATTGTATTCTGAGAAGTTTCCCAGATGTTTCTTATGCACGAGATAAATAGGGGCCATTATCGTCCAACCCCGCACGCCCCTTTTACCTCTCCGGGCCGAGTCGTGGAGCCGGACCCCCTACCACGAACACTACCGCCTCCACCACCACCACCACCACCATCCCCACCACCATCACCCCACCACAAGCACGCACAGTACCCATGGGGTTCATGGGAAGGGATGGGAGGGTGTGCTGGGTGTGTCAGAGTGCGTTGTCCCGAATGGAGCTGAGGGAGCAGTTGGTCAGTAGTTTGACCCATGAGGAAGAGTTTTAGAGGACGGGTCACACGTCGGCCAACGTTTGCTCATGGCCGCCTGTGAGTTTGTTTGGGGGGCTGTCGTAAACAAGACCGCTTCAATAAGCCCCGAAAAGAAGATGACGACTCTAGTTTAATGCGTCACATGAAGTCAAATCACGTGTTAAAGGATGACTCCTGCCGTTTTACATTTGGAAATGTATGACTTCATGTTGTGATCAGTCGAATGGATTTGTCTATTGTCAATGCCCCCAGGTTTGATCCATGATTGTTCAATGGGAGTCATCATTGTGTGGGGCTCAGCCATCCTTCTCTTCCCCTGTGGCCCCCAGAATCAATCCACAGGGTTGTACCACCAAAAACAAGTCATACCGAGCAGTGCTATATCTCCTCTCCTGCACTCTCTCTTTGTCCAACCTTGTTCTCAGCTCGTATGTCTTCTTCGGCCCAATAGGTATTAACCTGCATGTTTTACATGCCCTCTTGGTTATTATATTGGGCTGGATGTCAGCGTGCTGAGTAGTGGGCTTGGGCAGGGAGCAGGAGGGATGCAAAGCTGATATCCCTCCCCGGGGAGGAAGGATGACTCATTTATCTGGCCGGTACCTGGATGGCAATGGGCCACTCCCGTCTCCCCAGTCCTTTCCAGGGAAATCCTCCTCTGTCTCTGTGGGGGGGGGCCTGATATATTGTTGTCCTTGCAAAAATGACTGCAAAGTCGAGTTTTAATGCTAAAATTAGCAGTACATTATTATATAAAGTATATATTATTTCCAGCAATAGCAGGCTTGGAAATAAACACCACCTGTTTGAATGTTTTGCACTGACTGACCACCAAGCTGAATGAAGCCCTTTGTAACCCCCGTTATGAAACGGGTACAGCCAGTCATCCCATGCGATGTATTAGCTCCTCTCCCTGTGTTGTGCGAATGGCTCGCAGTTTAAGTTTCTTACAGGCCCCTTATGTTGGCCCTATTTGGGCCCTCCGTCTCCATCTGTTTACCAGGCAGGCCCAGTGACAGAAGGCCTGGCTGTTGTGCTGTGTGTGTGTGTGTGTGTGTGTGTGTGTGTGTGTGTGTGTGTGTTTGAATCTTTGCTCTTTGAAGTGGGACAGATTGGTTTAACCTCTGTTCTAAGGGAGCAGCTGGAATAGAGAGCTCTTTTAAACAGCCGCTTCCTCCTTCGACAGTCATGAGATTATCTTCCATTGAAGCGCAAAGCCTGCGCCTTCCACGGCAGCAGCCCCCCTCCACACACACACACACACACACACACACACACACACACACACACACACACACACACACACACACACACACACACACACACACACACACACACACACACTCCTCCCTCTGCAAATAGTCTGCTTGACCTTTGGTCTAAAGCTCTATTACCAAGTCACTTTGTTCAGTAGCCATTATCTACTTCTAAGACCCTTACTGTATCCTGGCCTTATTGGTCCCCACCCTGTCCCAACTACCTCTGTTTCATGTCTGTTTGAGTCCTACTTTATTTCCCCCCCATCCTTCCCTCCCGATTCACATGTTTCCAATGAGGAGGCAATTAGAGTCAAACTAATTATGCTAATTTGATTCAGCACGGTCAATGGCGGCATGTTTTAAAAGTAATGTGCAGGCACTTTGATGGGCCTCTTCCCGTTTTAATCCTCAAATCAATCTTGGCTCGCACATCAGCCACAGCGCTCATTATTACACGGCATGATGCTGTGATTACAGCCCGAGAGCGCCGTAAAAGTTGTGGTCAACAACCCCGCCGTGCGACTCTCTTTAAGTGTATGTGTTTGAGTGTAAGGATTTTGTGTTTTTTTGTCATTTGATTTCCATCAATGCCTTCAACCTGGGCTTTTTTGGTAGTGGTACATATGCATTGGTGCGTTGATAAGGCCTTAGAGTAGCAATCTTGACTATCTCAGTTTTGTTCCCTTTGGCGGCATCTACGGTGAAAGGAACCCGTACAAAGGTGCGGACACAAGTCAGTTGAAGAGCGACATTATCGCTGTAGCTCGGCCATACCATCTCTGGCTGTACAACCACTACTGGTTGATGGCAACCTTCTCACTAACTGGCTGCTGCTTGGGATTTTCCAAGGAATGGAAATGCAAATACAAGTGCAGCCATAGCAATAGTCGGCCATAGACTCAATCATCATTGAGTGACCTCATTCGGCGATAGATAGTGGTGATAAAAATGAAAATCTAGGAGGGTCTTGGAGATTGGCACTTTAAGTACAACTATGAGGCTGCTAACGTGTCACTCTCTGTCTCTCTGTCTCTCTTGCTCTCTCTCTTTGTCTTTCTCTCCCACTCTCTTTCATTCCGTCTCTCTCTCAATCTCGCTATGTCCCCCTGTCTCTCTCTCTCTTTCTCACTGTCTCTCTCAATGTCTCTTGATCAGACTCTCTTTCTCTGTGTAGTGTCTCAGATTAGTTAGTAGAGACTTCTGGGCGAATGGCGGTTTGAGGCCTTGTTTTGGGAGAGGGCTGAAGGGATCTTCCTCAGTGACAGAAAGGAGAGATGTGATCATTGGCGTGCAATCAGCAGACCAGGCATGTAAGACATGCTGATCAGTCAAAGTCAATGAACACGGATCAATCACTCAATCCATCACATGTACACTCTAGCGGTCATCACGCCACCACTAAACCGTTTGCAGGGACACACGGATGCAGGGCAAGGCATCATGCCGCAACTTGTGTTTGAAAGATCAAATGAACGTATATGTCAAACTTGAAACGTTTGACATATACATAAGCATGTTTTAAAAAATCAAAAATTGTTGACAATGAAATGACTTGATTGCGAAATTGTTTCAGAAAAAAAAAAAAGAATAGCGTAAATGTTACTTTTGCGAACTCTGAATTACTGCAGCGCCATCGCTCAGCAAAACCTTGAAACACCACATTGATTAAACATAATAACTGCATTCGATTATAAACAAATTGCTATATTGGGAGATTGTGGTTGAATGAGCAGGACAGAGCAGGACTCCTTGCCAGTGGAGTAGGGGTGCCGTGCTGGTCTCCAGAAGCCCCTCTCCGGGCCCATTCGCTGCACAAAGCTGCTTAAGCACACTTAAGCGCATTAGCATTTGGCTGCCAGGGGGCCATATTGACCCTGCATTTGGAAGGCCTAAATGACTGGAAGATGGAGCGATTTGTTAGGGCTTTAGAAAGTTGCTTTTCAGAGGGAGAGAGAGAGAGAGAGGGAGACACACAGAGAGACAGAGAGAGAAGAGAGAGCGAGTTAGGCAGAGGGGATCTGACGGTCCCTCTGCTCTAGTCTAGGGTAGGGTGTTTGTCCTGATATGCGTTTTATTTTCTTTGTTTTGGTGGGTTTGTGTGTGTGTTCGGGATGGGGGGGGGGGGATGCAGGGCTAATTTGTGACATTTTAGCCCTAAAAGCGACCCTTTATTCCCCCCCCACTGCCCGCCATATTGGCTTGACCCGATTATCTGGTCTGTGCTTTGAATTTCAATCGGGTGGCCCTACCGCTGCCCGGCGGTATGGGAACCAGTGGCTGAAGGATTACCTCATTCAACTGTCCTCAAACACAGATGGTCGAATGTTTAACTAATTGTTAGGGGTCTACAAAGGGGAATTTAACCATGCACACGGCCTGTAGGGTCAGTACATAGACTGGGATAAAGAAGAAGGGGTAGTGGGGCGCGGTGAGGTGGTACTTTGTGGTGCCGGTTCTTTAAAAAAACATTCAGATGCCTCCTGAAGTAGTGCCTGGTGTTACACGGACTAAAGAATCGCCGGCGGTAATGTGCTGCGCCGCGGCCCTCACAATGCACCCCGTGTGTATGTGTGTGTATGTGTGTTTGAACGTACAATTATTTATATCTAACCCCAGCCCGCCCCCCTGTTTGTTTCATTGATGGTGATGAACAAGAAAAGGTTTTGGATATATTTTCCTCCCTCTCACACTATTTTTGACTGAATGTAAATAATGTAATCTCTCTCCCTCCCTCCCTCCCTCCCTCCCTCCCTCCCCTCCAGAGCCTCTGCTCCACTGCCACAATGCAGACGGTCCAGGCCGCTGACACCAATGAAGTCGACAAGCTAATATTCAGAGAAAGCGACAACGACAGGAAGGTACGTTACAACGCCTTCACGCCCTGCGTCGGAGCGCTGGCAGCGGCTCGTGTTCATTACCTCACCTATTACCTCATCATGTAACCAGATGCACCCTGGGACACCGTGAAGCTGTCCGTCAAATGACAGCTGATGTACGGTTTCACATAAATCCTCTTACTTCACAAAGATGTATAATGAAAGCTCAGATAATAATACTGATTAGATTATTCATGAAAAATCTGTTTCCATAAAACTTGAATTATTAAATGATCCAGGTTTATAGATAATACAATTTTATGTACATATATATATATATATATATATATATATATATATAAAGATGGGTAGATAATATTATATGATAATTTATGCATAAAATGTGTTAATATCATCAACATTAATAAGATTATGACATTATTGCAACATTTTCTCCCCCATGCCAGAAAAACGTGAATTCTACCATCAAGCCAAAGTGAAATCACCCCATTAGACTTTTACCTGATCTACCCTGATAGATAATGTAATAAAGTATTTAATCTCAGATGTGGTTATTCTCTGATCACCAATGCGGCACAGCGCAGTTCATTACGGCTACATTAATTAATTCAATAACCATTCATTCAATGTCCATTAATTGAATGTTCATTAGTTCCTACATGTGGTTCGCTTTGCATAGCAATTAACAAGAGCACTGCCTCTCTCTCTCTCTCTTTCTCTCGTTCTTTCCTTCTCTCGCGCTCTCTTTCTTTCTTTCTTTCTTTCTTTCTTTTCTTTCTCCCCCCCCCCCCCCCCCCCCCACTGTTTCTAGGTTGTTCTCGAACTTGAAAAGAAGCTTTTTAAATATGCCAACCAGGATGTTTTCCGGGAAAACAATGGGACCTCGGTAAGTCACGCCATTAGTTTATTTATTTTATTACACCTCAACCTCTCTGACCCCGACGCCTACCCAACCACTGGCCTCACCTTGTTCTATAAGTCTGTACTTTACTTAGTCCTCAGTGCACCAGCCACTGACCTCCCCGTGTTGTTTTACACGTGTCGGTGTATACTGTACTGAGTCCTCAGTGCACCAGCCACTGACCTACCCTTTGTGTCTTACATATGTCATTGTATACCTTACTGATTCCTCAGTGCACCCAAACACTGACCTACCCTTGTTGTTTTATTAGTGTCTGTTTATCAACCAACCGCACAAGGGGTTGAAGCAATCAGTGATTAAACTGCAAAACAAAACTCAAACCAAAATACCAATAACAACACTAAACGGACGAGACCTGAGCACTGGGAAATAGGACGACGGCACAAATCATTCTGTATGACGGGGGGTGTAAAAAGGAGGAAATATATATGACAAGCAGAATTTATAAGAATTGGAAAATGCTTAGCAAAATGGTGGTGTGCGGGCTGATGTGCTGTATATCAACATGGCTGTAGGTGACTCAGGAGGAGGCTGAGACGGGGAGGAGGGGGGGGGGTTTGCAGGTGTGGTGTAGTGGTGGGGGGGGGGTGTTGGTGGCGGTGTCAGTCCCCCATGCCGACACGCAGACATGATGGATGACATAATGGGGATACGGGAGATAATCTGATGGTCATGGTCTAGTTAAACACACCGTGTTATGATCCTTATAAAACAAACTACCTTTCCAAAAGGATAAATGTCCCCCAACGCGCCTCTCTCCCTCTGCTCCTTCTCCTCCACTGGCCACCGCGACAGAGAAGAGAGGGAGAGAGAGGGCGGGAGAGAGAGAGAGGAAGGGAGGAAGGGAGGGAGGGAGGGAGAAAGGGGGAGGGAGAAAGAGAGAGAGGGGGGGAGGGAGGGAGAAAGAGAGAGAGAGGGGGGAGGGAGAAAGAGGGGGAGAGAGAGAGAGGGAGAGAGAGCCAGAGACGTCGAGAGCGGAAGGAGAGTGAGAAAGAGGGAGAGAAGGAGGGAGAGAGAAAAATCCATGGCATCCTTCGTCAACCGCTAGACTTGTACCGGCTTGACAGAAATTTAATTCGAGGCAGCTCTTGAAAATAATTATTGTATTTTGAGGGGAGTAATCATTGGCTGGGACATGATTGAATGTGTCCATGCCTATTGACTTTTGCGATGATTAATAGGTTTGTTTAGTCGATATTCCCATCGAAATTGTATAATTAATAATCCCCGGCGCTGTCACTGCACGGCGATGGAGAGCCCTGATGAGTATTTGGGAAGATTAAATTTCCTCCGACCCGCCCGTGGTGTCGGGGGGGGGGGGGGGGGGAGGAGAGAGATGCTGTGTGTGTGTGTGTGTGTGTGTGTGTGTGTGTGTGTGTGTGTGTGTGTGTGTGTGTGTGTGTGTGTGTGTGTGTGTGTGTGTGTGTGTGTGTGTGTGTGTGTGTGATGCTGTGTGTGTGTGTGTGTGTGTGTGATGCTGTGTGTACAAACAAGAGCACATACATGGTGTGTCTGTCTACACTGATTGCCTATCTACAGATGCACAACACGGACACCACATTTCTTTTTTTGCCGTCTGTCTGGCAGCACACGCACACGTAGATACACACTCACGCAGACACACACACACACACGCGCCGGGGCCTGTCCCCTCCTCTGTCATTGATTTTGTTTCAGAATCTCTTTATTGTAACTTTATCAGTGGCACGTGGCCAGATGGGGAGAGTGTGTGTGTGTGTGTGTGTGTGTGTGTGTGTGTGCGTGCGTGGAGGGGGTTGTTGGTGCACTGCATTTGCAGCTTGTTGTGGGGCTCCTACAAGCCAGTGATGAACTCGTTCTGTCTGGCGCACGGCCCTCCTTGAGATGCTTGCAGCATGCGGCGGCGCATCGCTCACAGCCCCCCTCGGATATAAAAAAACCTCAAGAGGAAATAGAATGGAGGACGGATGCAGGGTGGGTAAATAATGGAATAACAGACCATTTCTCTCTCTCTCTCTCTCTCTCTCGCTCTCTGTGTGTGTGTGTGTGTGTGTGTGTGTGTGTGTGTGTGTGTGTGTGTGTGTGTGTGTGTGTGTGTGTGTGTGTGTGTGTGTGTGTGTGTGTGTGTGTGTGTGTGTGTGTGTGTGTGTGTGTGTGTGTGTGTGTGTGTGTGTGTGTGCGCGCGCGCAAGTTGTTAAGTAGCAGGTAGCAACACGCATCTTGCTAAATAAAAGCCGACCCACACACTCAGGAAGTGGCTGAGCCTCAGGGAGTGAAGCTGGGGGTCAGGTGTTCTGGGGAGATGTGGCGATCATTAACACAGAGGTTCTCCTCCTACTGCCGGTGTTCACACCAGTCCCACTGTGAATAGTGTTCATTTGAGTGGTCAATAAGTGGGGGCGGGGGGGGGGGGGAATAATGTAGATTTAGAATAATGTCGCATTTATTCAGATGAGGCCACGTTTGTTTCCCAACAGTCTGCCAACCCCCCCATCCCCTCCCACACACACACATACATGCACACACACTTTGAAAATCTCTCTCCCTCTCGCCCAACCCCTCCAGTGACAGTTTATCGCTCCTCTGCACAAAATAATGAAGATCTCATAAAAAAAAAAGAAGAAAAAATATGGCCGCAGTGCAATGAAAGCCAAGTGTGCGGTGTAAAAATCAAATTAAATGACCTCTCACCCCGGCATTTATTGATGGCTTTTAATGGCAGCAGGTGTTGTCACCCAGGATATTTGACAACGCGTAAATCAAAGCACAATTACGGCCAGTGGACAAACTGCCAGGGGGGGAGGGGGGAGGGCAGTCATGGGGGACAGAGACCTTCCCTCTCTAATGCACACACACAAACACACACACACATAGGCACACACACAAATACATGTACTAATACACATGCTTTCAAGCGGACTTGGTACGTCATCATGTTCTACACTTATTGAAGTAAGTCCATTTCAGCAAAGTCAGTTATTTATTTTTTTACCACATTATTCTCATTTTTTCATCTCCCCCCGCCCCCCCCCCCCCCCCTCCTCTTGTGTCATGATCTGGAAAACACACACACATCACACACACATCCAAGGTCATATTTAACTGACAAACTACCAATGCCTTTACAATGTCAGGAGGCCTTGAAACAATATAAATGTGTGCGTGTGCGTGTGCGTGTGTGTGTTTTCCTTTCACACCACTGACCTATCGGACCAGCGAGTCATTATGCTTAATTGACCTGGGATGAAATGTAGTGTGAAATTTCCAGTCACTTAAATGAATTACTCAACATTCACTTAAAGCAAGCGGGCACTTACACAACACACACATGCACACGCACACACACAGATGGCCCACAAGGGAAACACACGCACACACACTCAGCCCTGCATTGCTTCCCTGCTATTGTCCGGGAAGGAAAGCTGTCCAACGCTTAAAGTTTTAGAGCTAGTTTTAGGCCTTCGCAAACAAATCCAATGTCACACATAAAAACACAATGATGGATGCATTTGAGTGCACATGCACACATACGCACAAAAAAACGCACCGCAAATTCCACCCCATAGAAAGAAAGCAATGTTTTTTGTTGTGAAAAGCGTGCACAGCGTTCTCACGACCATGCCAGGCATAGTACAAACTTGTCATGCTTGACTCTGTGTGTGTCTCAGTCCACTCAACCCCATCCCCCCCACACACACCACCCCACTCATCCACACACACGCCCTCTCTCTCACACACGCACGCACACACACACGGCCGTGCACACTCTCGCGGCGGTGTGCGGCAGGCCGGGAGAGATGGGCTGTACAGTGGAGCGTGCGGCGCATCCTCTTCCTCTCCATCCCTCATCCACAGTGTGTGAGCCCCTCTCCCCGTGACCCCCCGGCCGCGTGTGAGTTTGATGAATGCGCCACATCTGCCCTTCCGAACCGCCACCAGCGCCGTGTCTGGGAGCGCCACCAATGGCTGCTTTTTATTTATTACAATTTGTATTCATACTTTTTTATGTTTTTTTTCCCAATGACGTGGACGCCGAGGAGAATTGCAAGTCTTGAGTGGAAAAAAACAGAAACGCCAACGTCGGGAAGAGTGTTTGTGACAAATCCCAGTAGAAAAACGATTATTCAACCTCTAATTTAAAGGAAAAAACCCTTCCACGGTGCAGACGTTTGCAAAAACAAACAAAACTCGAAAGTATGGAACCTGAAGAGGGTAATACGACATGCAGAAACACATTTAGCTCATGTCTCAAATGCTCCTGATGGAAATAGCTCCTGGATTGTGGTGATGTTGTACTACAATACTGTCGTACCACACTTCAATCTGGCAAGTTTTCTGTACGCGTGGCTGTGCACTTGAACAAACACGTGACCATAATTGCAGTGCGTCACGCCATGTCCACCAGCGGCCAAACTTATCAGCTTTAATGTGCAGAATTCTGTTCATATCGCAAATGTAAACATGTAAGCGATGTCGGAAGTGTGCGGCAGACAACCAGAGTACTGTTTTTACCACGCACACGCACACCCACACAACACACACCCAACGACACACACACACACACACACACACATTAACGGCCACATGCTCCACCAAACACAGTCGGCGTCTGCCACGACATCCTCCTATTGATGTTTCATTAGGTCGCCGTCAGCGTCTTGCCTCGTGTAGAACATCCGTGTAATGGAATTAACGTCAAGCCGTACAAGCTCCGCCCCCAGGCTGCGTCGTGTCACCGCCAGGGCTCTGTCAGGTAGCTAGTTGGAGCTCTGATCATTGTGCTTTAGGGCGCCGTTTACAAACCAGACACAGAGTTGTGTGGAGCTCTTCCTCTCGTAGAGGAAGCAGCCTCTGTCACGGTCTCTTTCTTTTTCCATCCCTCTGTCTCTATCTCTCGTTCTCTAGCTCTGTCTCTATCAAGTTATTCCACTCCATTCTGCTCGTTCTCTGTCTCTCTCTGTGTCTCTCTCTGTCGCTCTATCTTCCGCTCTCTCTTCCCCTCTCCCCTTCTACCCTCTCTAGAGTTGCCGGGATACGTAGTCCGTCAGTTGACTGGGGAGTCAGTCATGCAGGTGGCCCTGCTACCTGTTCCTCTCCCAGATAATTAATGTGTACAAGCAGCCACTAATTACACTTCTCAGTAATGATTTATGGTTTCTGCGGAGCAGGGGAGTGACGGGAGGGTTACTGGGTGAGTTTGTCTATGTGTGTGTGTGTGTGTGTGTGTGTGTGTGTGTGTGTGTGTGTGTGTGTGTGTGTGTGTGTGTGTGTGTGTGTGTGTGTGTGTGTGTGGTTTTGGGGGTGGGGGGTGTGTGTACACAGTGCTGAGTGAGTACAGCTGGGAGAGAAGACATGATTGATGAAGAGTGTGTGGATCGAAAGACAAAAATAAAAACAGACCCCCACTGGGGATAGACACACACACACACACACACACACACACACACACACACACACACACACACACACACACACACAAATAAATTAACTTGTGTGGTTATGCTGATGTCTCAATCTCTGTACCCTCTTAACAAAATGAAAGTCTTTTCATTCTCCATTCTCTATTATTGTGAGATATTACACAATAACATCCAATTAGGAAGCCGGTTTTAATATCGTGGTATAATGAATGATATAATTACTCCAGAGGTTTCATTTTAATTATTGCCATTGAGCAACTTCTATCGACAGCGTACTTATAGCTAATGGATGTTTATAATATCCTCATTATGCCTGTCATTAGTGCACACACACACACACACGCACACACCCATTTGAACCTTAATGGGTATTGGCATTTGTTTTCCGATTAAAGCTGCTTACGACAGTGGCAGTAATGTGAGGTGTTAGCTCGTGTAAGATGTTAGCAACAAAACCCTGATGCCTCTTTCACATTCTTCCCCGCTTTTCTTTCCCCCTCTCTCAGCTGTTAGAGTTTGACAAAGAGCTGTCTGTCTTCAAGGACCGTCTGCATGAGCTGGAGATCACCTTCCCTCCCAGGTATGGCGTGTTTCACGTTGTGTGTCTGTGCTTCTTTCTGGGATCGAGCTTGCTAATTGGACGAGCAGCAGCAGAGGGGGGTGGGAGGTGGAGTAATGCTACGTTCTGGTTCGCCACCAGTGGGAGATGTAGTGGGATTGACCCAACTGCAGCCGTCCACTTTGAATAAACACAGTTGGTCAACTTAATGAAAAAAACAATATACTTCTGGAAGTCTGTTGTATTTTATGAAATAGCTACAGTATCAATTCACCTTTATTTTTACACTTTATGACTACACTTGCTTTTCTGTGTGTGTGGATTTAGGTGTGAACTTGATGGTAGCTGCATTGGTATTCTGCCAGAGTGGGGAGTTTGAGGCCGGGTGGGGGGTGTAGGTTAGTATGGGGGGGTGGGGGTCCTCTCTTCCTCAAACAAATGCATTTGCAATTAGCCCTTTCAGACGAGAGGGAGGGCAAACAACCGCTGGCGTGAAAATATGTTTCGGGAGCAGCGCGTTAATAGCGCGTGACCTTTGCCATCGCTTGTGACTCAATCAGTGGAGATAATGAAACGCTGTAATCAAACAATAATTACTTGATAAACTGCTCCAGAGGCAGCCGGAGGGCGGCAGGGGACTTCAGACTGTGTGTGTGTGTGTGTGTGTGTGTGTGTGTGTGTGTGCGCAAATGTGTGATTTTGAGATATAGCTGTCACGTTGTGTGTGTGGGGAAATATGTGTGATTTTGAGATATAGCTATCTAATTGTGTGTGAGTGTGTGTCTGAGTGAGAAAATATTGTTTTCCTAGATTGAGTAATCGTGTTTTCAGATTGAGTTATCGTGTGCGTGTTTGTATTTGTGTGTGTGGAAGCCATATATATCCTGAATTAAATGGGTGTAAGTGCATGTTTGTGTATGGATGGTTTTTTTTCCCGAGATAGTCTCCATGTTTTCCTGCGGTGTTTTGAAACCCAGCGACGGAATAGGTGTTTGCCGTGCGTGCGTGCCGTGCACGTGTACGTGTGTTCCTGCGTGCATGCGTGTGCGTGTATGTATGTGCGTGCCCCGGCCCCGCCAACCGGCTGCGTCGTTTCCCAGCGTCTCTGCGTCTTCATCAGAGGGCAGGTTTACATGCTTCTGCATAATTGACGTTTGTATTTATTGTTGCTTTGACACCGCCGCGTGGCCGCACCCGTCTCCATAACACTGCATCATCCGTCTCCGCGGCGACGCGTGAAGCACGCGGGGCGCGCCCGCGCTTGCAAATGATTTCCACCCACTCCGCAGACAGCGGATGATGAAGTGGGAAAAATGAAAGGTGAGGGCATATGCATATGAAATCCAATTTGATGTACTTGGGTTCGCACCGCGCGCCGCATCATTGTCAGCCCTGAATAGGGAGCAGCGGCCTAGTTAAAGTTAAACAGCCACTCCCCTCACACTCACACACACACACACACACTCACACACACACACTCTTACATTCACACACACACACACACACTCACACACACACACACACACACACACATTACCACGCTCCCTCCCTTTGTCTGGTCTGCCTTGTGCTCCATGAGCAATCAAGCCCCAGAAGGATTGTCCCCCGTCACATGGCCTGGCACCGGACACGCCCCCTCGCCATCTGTGAGGTTATTGGGTTTTTTAACATCTAGGACATCAGGGCACGCCCACCTAGAGTACATACAAATGAATAAAAACACGCACACACACACACACGCACACAATGGAAAGAGGTCATTCTTGTTCCCCCTATAAATCAATAGCGGTCATCGATATTTAATCTGCAAGTTAATTCTGTCTCGGGCTATTTGCAAAAGAAGTTACCTGTTCCCCGCACACACATCTAATGGGCTGTAGCAAGTGTTGCATAAGGTAGCCTGGCTGATGGGGTTTAGCCAGATTGTTTAAGGGGAGCCTAGCAAAAAGCAAGACAATGTAAACATAAGCCACAGCTGTGAACCCATAGACCGCATTAGCCAAAGCCCCGGCCCAAGCAGTAGTTTTTGGAAGGCAGTCTCGATGAAATAGTACTAAAGGATTTATTGTTTTTATTTAATTATCATTGAATTATTCAATTACAGTATTCTATCTATCCATTTTTTTTTTTATCGATTAACAATCAAAGTCAAAATAAAATGATTTGCTTCAGAATATGCTGCTGCAAATATGTCATCGCTGTTTAAAAAAAAGCTTTAACATGTTTATTAAGAGATCTGGTCACCCGCCAGCCATATGCCACGGAATCCACCAATATCTCAGACACTTAGAAAGCGATTCAACGATAATTTGACAACGAAAGCGATCTTTAGCGCCCGCCCTAGCACTACACACACGGAGAAGCCTGTGTACCTGACGGCTCTCCAGTGCTCGCTGTAGATCTTCACCACGGGCTTTCATGAGGGGAGTCAGTCAAAGACGGCCATGACATGTCCGAGCAGCGCTCACCACGGTGTGGAATTTGGCCCAGGCGTGCCACAGTCGGACTTGGAGCCAGTCCGGCGACGTGCACTGGTCTGCTGCGGGGGGAAAACAACACGCGTGCACGCACGACACACGCACCCTCACACTTGCGTACACGTTTTTTTATTGACACTCTATGCACACACGGCACTCCATGTATGGCCCCAGAGCCCGTCCCATCGCCACGGTCTCCGTCCGGCCTGAGGTTCAGCCCATCAATCGGGGGAAGACGTTTGTATTGGCTTTCTCTTGTTTAGTTTCAGGGAGAACCGGTGTATAAATCATAAACCAATCGTTTTACAGAGATCCAAAGCGAACGCAACATGGAGCTGTAGCCGCACGCCGCTAGACGGGACCATTAGGGTCATTGTGTTTGGATGTGGCCTCCGCCGGGCAGGCATTTAACCGGAGATCATGCTGGAGCGTGGCGTACATTAAGGTCCTTTTTGATCCGATATCTAGAATAGCATGACTAGGGTACTGTCCACTAAAACATACTAAAGCACCCGGTAACGTATTCATGGATTTGATTGATTTAAGGCAAAGCTTTTAGTACTGCCTTTATCAGATTTATCTGATGTGTTGTTGTATTTTTGGGGTTTGGCAAGAGATCGATGCAAAAATGGAACCAGGGACACCAGGCTGATGGGGAGGGATGAACTGGGTTGATGTGGGTTACGTGGAAGAGCATATTCTTCCTTCTTTAACCTGGTTACTGGGAATGGGCCTTGGAAGGCTGAGGGACATTGGGGAAGAAGCAGTTTTCCCATCAAAATACAACTCACAGGATTGGAATAAGTTAAGAGATGGATGGCTGTTACCCAAAACACAAAAAACATAATTTTTCCACTTACTCCTATTGCATTTTTATCCATTGAGTTTATGCGCCTTAGGTTAAGCGCTCTGTGACCAGAACACGGTCGTACTTAACCATAATGTGATTTGGATCAATCTAAAAAAGAAAGATAATGATAAACTACAATGTCTGTTTCTAGAAAAAAATATAATAATCCATTGATCGAATCGTAAACATTTTAATACAATACCATTTCTCTTACTCGCGTGTTAGAGCAGATTACCTTGAGAATCACAACAAGGAACTGGATTGATGGTTATCAAGTGAGGAACATTAAACAAACGGAGTGGGGAATGCGTGCGTTCTCTGCCTGTACATCATATCCTGTGCTGGGTTATTTATTCGGTTTCATTCGGCCGCGCCTCTCCGGATGCAAACCTTCCCGGGTTAAGGGTTGGAAGGAGCTTAAGAAAGATTGCCAGCGTGTCTGTGTGTTTGCCAAGTCTAGACGTAGGGAGTAGGAGGGCACTTGAGAGGTGACTCAGGTAAGAAGGTGAGGAGCCAAGGAGAAAGGAGGCTCGGTATCTAAACAGGAAGTTGAACCAGAGAGGCGGGCGACCCACCGCGATGTTTGTAATGTGCTTATTTAACAACGTGGTTATGTTGCGGCCAGGATAGAAAGCCAGGTCTTATCTTGAGGATAAATCCGACCTGGTGGTCCGAACATCATTCCTGAGGCATGTTTTCACGCAGGGCTTTAATCAAATCTCAATGTGTTGCAGCCCAGGTTCCATGTTAGATATCTTTACATTGGAGATCATCGTCTTCCACCTCTGAAGAATGGTCCATTCATTGGAAGCGACTGCTGTGCTTTGCCCTCATGTGGAGAACATGAGTCCATCCACAGGGAAGAGACTATGCTTTGTCCAGTCACGGTCATTACCCTATCGAGATCAAACCAGCAACTCATACCAATGGGCGTCCTTCAAGTGAAATCACTATCTCCCTATAGATCCGTCTGCGTGTTGGTCTGTGTGCCCTATGTCCTATGGTACCAGTCCTGAGTGTCTTCCATGAAGAAGGCCTCTTGTTCGCTAAACGTATGCTTGGGATGATCGAGGGATACCAACTCAGGCACATGTAACCTAAAGTGCACTTGGCTTGAGCCTGATGGTCGAAGCTTCAGGGGGACAGGACAACAGGAACATTGTTGTACCATGCTAGCTGTTCCTACGTGTGGCTTCCATTGCTTGCACTGCTTGAGAGGCCTCCTTGAGAACAATGAGGGCAACAGTGGCTGCAGATTACACCGGCGTCACCAACATTGACGCAAGACGCAGGGACGGTATAACGGGATACCACTATTTAGAATTACGGCTGCATGGATTTATACTTGCATCTACTTCCCAAGGGATCCTAAGAAAGGCTACTTTGTCAGGCTCTCACCACTTATTCCCAGCCTGGCCCCAAATAACAATAATCTACCTTTACCCCGTCCGTTTGGCCGACAGCGTGCCAGTGTTGTACCGTTGAGCCTCCCGGCGTTGCAATGCGAAGCAAACGTTCAGCTTCATTGACAGCAGTTGGCTGATGTTTTTGAATTCAAGTGGGTGCTGTGTGTGTGTGTGTGTGTGTGTGTGTGTGTGTGTGTGTGTGTGTGTGTGTGTGTGTGTGTGTGTGTGTGTGTGTGTGTGTGTGTGTGTGTGTGTGTGTGTGTGTGTGTGTGTGTGTGTGTGAGAGTGTTTTGCCAAGCCTCCCCTGACAACAGCAAACAAACTGCTGCGCCAAATCCCATGATGCTCTTGGGGACCTTTGACCCCTTGTCATTGATACTTTACGTCTTATCTTTGGCTTCCTGCCCTGCCCATACTCCCAAGTTTATATTGTGCTCATTAAATACAGAGTCGCTCAATGGGCCACTGTTTGGCCTGTCATTGTGTGCAGAAAGGTGATTTCTTATTTCACCTGCAGATAGGAGAACGTGGGATAGTTTGAGGAAGGAGAGGAGGTGGCCCGAGTGTGACATACCCAGGAGCATGAGTTGCACATTTCCGGAACAAGAGAAATTCATTGTCATTGCTTGCTGTTATGTTACATACCTTTTTACCGTTGGGATAAGAAATGCAAAGATATTGTATATTGATGTGTATTTATATATCTATACATATATAGATATCTAAATATAGATATAGATAGATATGTAAATATAGATGGATGTAAAGATATATATATATATATACAAATAAATAAATACATATATATATATATAGGGATGGATGGATGGATAGATAGATCTATACATATATACCTGTATATATTTTAACTTTTCAAAAATAAAATAATTTATTTGCTAAACTTTACAATTATTAGTTCCTTTAATTTTTTATAGTGTAGTATTTCCTATCGTCATAATCCCAATGACTCTCTAGTTGTACACCATAGTTACTCCATCCATTCATTGCATGATTAATCATTCCAATAATCAAGAGTAATCTGTCAAATATTAAATTATTCTTATCAGGACATTCACCATTCCGGCAATTAATGAGCTGTTAACATCGGTCGCTGCTGAAAGGCGCTCTGCGTGCTGTATACCGCCTGGCTTAGTTGGAATGAGATTAGTTTAACCTTGGGCCCGTGTGATTCTAACTACGCTTTGATTCCATGACTGAGCAATATGTCCCTGCTCCTCGCTGGAACCCTCTCATGAATCACCCCCCGGTCCAGGAGGGCTTGTCAGCGTGCCAGTGGTGCATTGTTTTGGATTATTTGTTAATATGTTTGCTTTCCTTCCTTATTATTTTACAGCAGGTTGTAACCCCTTCAACCAAAGTGCTGTACAAATATAGATTGACGGGTGAGATCCGTACGCAGCGCTGTAGCGAAGTTCTCTGTGTATGCATGCACCTGTATGTATGTGTGTGTGTGTGTGTGTGTGTGTGTCTGTCTGTATATAGAAGTTTGTAAATATGTGTGTGTGTGTGTGTGTGTCTGTCTGTTTCTTAATGTGTGAGTGTTTGTGCGTTGGGTGTGTGTGTCTGTCTGAATGAGTTTGTAAATGTGTGTGTGTTTGTTAGTGTCTGTCTCTTTCTATGAGTTTGTAAATGTGCGTGTGTGGTAGGGCATCTGTGTCTGTCTGTCTGTCTGCATGTGTGCGTCTGAGCCGTTATTCTTGTTCACGCGAGTGCGTGTCTGCGCGTGTGCGCGTGGGGACTGGCCCCGCCTCCCCAACAGGTGGACGATTGTTGGCCTTATCAGGCGGGCCCCATTAATTAGTGCAATGAGTGTTGGTGCAGGCGCCGGGGCCCCACTGAGTGCTGCCTTCAGCCCACTCAGTCCGTTTACCTTCCCTGATAAGTTTGTGAGCCGGCTAATCGGACACATTAATCACAGCGGCCACCCCAGCGCGCCACTCTGCTGTTTGTCTTTGCATTAAGGGCCGTTATCGGGCCCCGGGGCCGCCAGAGGGTGCGGTGAACCGGCAGAGTCCAGCTAACCTTATAGCCGCACACACACATGCATATAGGATAGCCCTTTAATCGCTGTTGTTGAGCGGTGGATTGATGCGCTACAGCGGTCCGCCGGGCTGTGTTTATAGACGGGTTGCCGTGGCGATACGCAGCGCGAGGCGTTTACTAAGGGTGGCTTGGAAGTTGGGTGTTCTTTCCTCCGCTGATGTGCAACGGCTTCACCTTCAGGCTGGGAGGTCATTAGAGCATTTCAGGGCCCTGGTTACAGTCCAGTGCAGGTGGACTGTAAACCGGTCCCCTTGTTTACACGTCCAGTTTATAACATAAATAGCATAACATGCGGGAAGAACACGAGAGACTGAACAAGTGTAAAACGTCCCACAACACAAGCTTATCTCAGACCTGACCTAGTGGTCACCCAGAGACAGTTCATGCCTGAGCCCTACAGCATAATGGGGTGCGATTTTTTTAATATGTATAGGTTGGAAAGTCAAATCTAATTGGGACTAGGTGTGTGTGTGTGTGTGTGTGTGTGTGTGTGTGTGTGTGTGTGTGTGTGTGTGTGTGTGTGTGTGTGTGTGTGTGTGTGTGTGTGTGTGTGTGTGTGTGTGTGTGTGTGTGTGTGTGTGTGTGTGTGCGGGAACCTCTGGGACCAATGGAGCGTGTTTAGGGCCACCCTGAAAACGGCTCTGCTTCGCGAGCCCTTTGAAGACATTGAAGTCACTTCCCCCTATTGCTCCTCTCTGTGTCTCTTCTTTTCCTCTCTCTCTCTTTCTCCCTTACATATACACTGGCTCTCTCTCTTTCTCTGGCTATCTGATCCTCTTTATCCCCTCTTTTCTGTCTCTCTATCTCTGATTCACTCATCCTATTCTTCATCCCTTTTATCCGGTGGATCACTCCTTTAGCTCCGTGATTAGCATCCCAAAGACCCTCCTCCATGCATTTCCCCATGCTTTGAGGGCCATTCATGCTAATTGGAGGCAGGGTCCTTCTCTAAGTTGCTCTCAGCAGGTTTGTTTGTACACCTGGTGGGGGGGGAGGGAGAGAGTGTCTGTGTGTCTCACATCCAACAACTCCCACACACACACGCGCGCACGCACACACACGCGTGCACACGCACGCACGCACACACAAACACATGCAGACACACATGCACACGCACACGAACATGCACACACACACGACCCGCTAACGTACAAAAATGCACGCACACACACACACAAACCTTTTGACACACATAGACACCCACACACACATCACCACACAGTCACAACAACTTCCCCTCTGGAGGTCCCAGGTGTGCGGTTGCCATGACACGACTCCAGCATGGCTGTCCAACAGTTGTCCCAGTGTATCGATGTGAGGTAACACTGTTTACCACCCCTGTTTGACTAGAAGAGCCCCTGTTGGGGACAGAGGCACACACACATGCACACACACATGAACACACAAATACACACACGTACACACATGGCACCAAGGTGGAGCCCGGCTCCTCATGCAGATCTCCACTTCGTGGCCTGGGTACAGTGTATTTGCATCATTATATGGTTGCAGGCCGTGCGTTGAATGATATACTGTTATTTTGAAGTGTGTGTTCCCCTGTTTATCTTAGCATGTGTGTGGGTAAATGTGTGTGCGTGTGTGGTTGCGCGTGTGTTCAAGTTGATTGACACCAGTAGGTAAAATGCACCTGTGGGTGACCTGGTAGCAAGCCAGCGTGTTTGTGTCCACACCACTGAGAGCTCACGTATCTGCCGAGGACAAGGTTTAGATGCACCGTCTCCATTGCTCAATCGTTCTGTCGGCTCCTAACACAGACTAAAACAGCCTTCCACTCGGGTGTCTGACTCTCCTCCGATCCCAATCAAAGCTATGTGTTGGCGACATTACTGGTACTCGCCGTCTGTTCTTCTGATACAGCGCACTCTTTGGTCGGTAGTCTGTGGGCTCGTACCAGCGGCGGCCTCCGTGCGTAATCACACTCGCAGAGCGAGCGAGCGAGCGATCACAGAACACACCGTCCAATTAAGCCGCCGGCACCGCGCCGCAGCTGTGATGAATAGAAAGGAGATCTAACCCGTGTTTATTTTACCATTAAGGCTCCCGGAAAAGGAGGAAAGAATTGGCGGCGGGCGGGCAACGCTACGGCTATGCTACGGTTAGCTTCGCGCGGCACTGGAGGAGCAAATTGGATTGGCGCCGTGGCGGCGGCTAGGCCCGCACTCGCAGCCTTAATGAGCGGCAACAAACAAATTGGATCGGAGGCGTGCAAATCCAACCGCCGTTTGATGAGTCGTGAGGAGCAGTGGGCAAATTGAATTCTCGACAATGTAGAGATGATGCGTGGGTATTGTGGGGGGGAGGCTGTTCGATTGTTCCCCTGCTGTTCTCAGATACAATCTCTTCCTCTGCCTGGCCGTGTGCCAGGGGAGGTGGGGGGGGGGGGGGCGTAATCTCTTTTTGATGACCGCGTGGGGACATAATGGTACATATGGGGGGGAAACAAAATCATCCCGCTCTCTTTTGCTTTTGTATCTCTCGCTCTATTGCTCGCTCTCTCTCTCTCTCTCTCTCTCTCTCTCTCTCTCTCTCTCTCGCTCTCGCTCTCTGCCTCGCTCTCTGCCTCGCTCTCTCTCGCTGTGCCTCGCTCTCTCTCTCTCGCTCTCTCTCGCTCTCTCGCGCTGTGCCTCGCTCTCTCCTGCAGAGACGTAGTTTGACAAACACGGGCTCCGTCTGTACAGTTGGCAGAGAGGGATGGCTTCGATTGAGCCATCCATGTGTGTTGATTCAGTAGATTACACAGATGATTGGTCATACGGATATACATGCTCCTCTCCCCCCAGCCCCCTCGCTAGACCAATGAGATGCTCCCTTTGCACAGAAGGCTGTGCCACTTTATTTTCCCATTCTGTTTTCAGGAGTTTTATTCTTTGATTTCGATATTTCTTCGATTGATCTATGGTATTTTCAAACGAGGTAGAATTGATTGAGAGGTCTATATTCTTAATTATACAACGGGGGGCCTGAATCCAGCGATCTGATTGGTTCCTAACTGTTGTATAATGAGCGTATACATAACTGCTATGACGCCCAATAATTTTGTGAAAGTATCACTCCGCGCCTTGAAGTGGAAAGTGTCAAAGAATACAACCGTGTTTTTACTAGTGTGTGTGTGTGTGGAGTCATTTTGCCATAATTTTAACAGTTGTATAAAATAAATAGCACAGTTTACTGAAGCCTAAAATCGGCGAGTGAACTGCTCCATAGGATAAATTGCCGGCGAACCGCTCTATCGGAGCCTTCTCTCGGAGGGACGCTAAAGTGTGTTGCATAGCGACCGTCGATGCATAGCGGCAGCCAGGAGGGACTACTTTTTGGTCTTTAATAAAACGGCTACTTTGACTTTCTTGGTTTCTTTTTAAATGTAGTGTGTCTATGACTTTCGTTTCGCCATAACAGTAACCGTTGTATAAAAGCAATAGATCACTTCAGTCAGTGGTATGTGCTCATTATACCACTGTGAAGGGGGTCGCCGGCCCTCCGCTGCGCGTCGGGGCCGGACAACGCCCCTTAACAGTGGTATAATGAGCACATACCACAGCCTGGCGTGATCTATTGCTTAATTGATGCACTAATTGTTAATGTTGATCCACTAATTGGAGATGTCGTGTTGGTAACTAATTGGTGTTTTTTGTCTCTTCCAGCTACCCATACAGTGAAGACAGCAGCCAGGGCAAGCAGTACATGCCCACCAGGTGCCCCGCGTGGTGCGACCGCATCCTGATGTCCGCCACTGCCAGAGACTTAGTTCTGAAGGTATCTTCCATCAGCACGCAAGCGCTAAACAAGGCTGATACCATGGCCATCCCATCGGTCTACTCGGTTTGGAGGGACAAATCGAGGGGTTCGCTGATCATTCCTACACCCCAGAATTATGTTATCGTTTCCTCCAGGATATTGTATTTCGAATAGCAAATACAAAACTCCTCGCCCTTCCCTGCCTCCGTAAGCCCCCAGATGGCGGGATGAGGCTCCTGTCTCCACAGTCATCTGGAGCGCTAAGACACCGGTCCACACAGACAGTGTATATACCCCGCCTCTTATTGAGTTCCAGAGGGGCCCGGCGGCACCATGATGAGGCCAACACTCAACCCGTAGCAAACACTGCGTTCGGGGGGGGGGGGCATCGTTATCCCCCGCCCAATCTGGTTGCCCCCTTGTCTCCACCACCTCCACCCCCACGCCATCCGTCCACCCCCGCTACGTCTCCACCTTCTGTACGGTGGTGTTAACTCTTCAGTAGCCATCCCGGTTGAGCTCTGGGTATGGTGGCTTGTCTGGGGTTCCGGCGCACCACTTCTGATTTAACCCAGTCTATGTTAGACCTCTCCCCAAGGAAACGTCCTTTGAGTGTGTGGGGGGAGGGGGCGGGGGGAGCTGCGGGCGGGTTGAGGATTTGGAAACCCAGACCGGGTAAGATTTGAGACGGAGGATATAATCGTCCTTAATCCATTGACCATTAGCATTTCACTTCAGTTTAGAGACCCCCAGAGACCTCCAGGGCTTTTAGAGGTATTGGGAAATACAGCCAACTTTCCTCTGATGTGTTTGTGTATAGATGTGTGTGTGTGTGTGTGTGTGTGTGTGTGTGTGTGTGCGTGTGCGTTTGGGTTTGGGTGTGTGTCAGTGTGTTTGCACGTGCGCATGCATGTGTTCAGGCCAGGGCGGGTGGCTTTCTTTGTCTCTTACAAACACACAGTTCCTTCCTGGCCTTTGATCCACAACAACTCCAGGAATGGAGCGGGCACTCTCCACCTCTGAAGTTAGGGAAACTGGAACGCGGAAAAAAATCAAACGACACACTGATAACATCCCTCCCCATATCCACGCCACTGTGACAGAATCCAGCAGGTTTACATGAAATAAAAGGGAAATGCGCTGACTGCTGTCCACACACAGCTGGGTCACTGTTTGCTCTCCCCTCCCGAGCACCGGCTAATTGCTAGTAATACAGCCGGGCAATAGCGGCGTCCCCGCGGCTAGCTCTCGCTCCCCACCCCCGCCCGATCGCCTGACGATTGGCTGAGCCGCACACCAGTCCCGCGCAGCGCCCGCTACAGACTGTGGAGACACGCGCCCGTAAACAGCAAGCCCGGCGCGCACGACGGCCTCATTTATCATGGCACGCTCGGTTAACCCGCCATCATGTTATTTTCTGCTCGCCGAGCCCTAACACAGCAAAGGTTGTGCGCTGGCTGAGCCGCGCGGCGCCTAGCCCCCCCACTCCTCCTCCCCGGTAATGAATGTTTAGCCGGGCGAGCGCTCCCGCTCTGCCGCCGAGCACCCGGGGTAATTTGTTTATCTGTCTAAAGATTATGCTGGCCGAAAAACCCCAAATAAAGAAGACGAAAAAGGCTCCAGTTTAATGGAAGGCGCTTGTAAATGATCAAGTGTGCCTTTGATGAATGTATCTTCCTTAGTTACGGGCTATGGGGGTGGGGGTGCTGCCCGGTCCTATAGAGGGGGGGGGGGGTCCCGGTGCGGGGGAGCACCAGGGGAATAGGCGTAGCTGGCGTCACGGCGGAGGCAGCGTCGGAGGCGACACCATCCGACCCGCTCGTAGCGAAGCGCCGTGACGTTCATTTAGATTTCTTTACGCTTCCTCCCCCCCCCCAGCGCATACGCCTGCAGCTCCTTCCTCTGCTCACCTCCTCGCTGCTCAGAGACCCCCCACTGCCTGCCCTGCCCGCCCCCAGTGTGTGTGCGCGTATGGTTTTGTGTTTGTGTGTATGCAGGTGTGATTATGTGTGTGTGTGTGTGCGTTTGTGTGTGAGCACATGTGTGTGTTTTGTGTGCGCACATATGTGGTTGCTTGAGCTCATGTGTGAGTTTGTGTGTGTGCAGGCAGGCTGGCTGTTTAAAAAGTCTTTAGCTCAACCAGAGATGTATGATTTATTCGGCCGTCCTCCAGATTCATGTCTCTGTGGGCAGCCCCCTGCGAGCTCTGCCAGGGGGGGTATTGGAACCTGATTCTCCCCGACAGGCTCTCACAGATCATGTCGGGGAGGGGAGGGGCCCGGGGCTCTCGGTCTTCCGGCAAATGGTCTTTGTAAATCACTACAAGGCTCCCTCTTCTATTGGTTGAGCGCGCAAGAAACGGCAACAGTTTCTTTGGTGTGTTTATTCAATTTATGTCAACCCAGTCCACCGCCTTTCTCTCCACCACCTGACTGGATGGTTTCCGATACAGGGAAACATTAGATATGCGTCACGGCAGAAAGGGCGTGACGTGCTACTTTTGCGGCGAGAGAGCCATGAATCATGGAGTGCACTTTTACAGCAGGTGCTCTTGCAGGTCCATGTAGTGTGTCAGCCTTGTAAATTAAAGTCCCGCTGACAAATTTACGCTTGGCCACCTGTCAGTTTGTTTAATTTGAGTTCACCTGCAGATTAACCCTGATGCATTTTAACTAATGTGTGTTCCATCAACCTCTCTGAGAAGATGCCAGTCCGCATGAGAAATGGACTCGCAAATATTAAGAGCGAATGTCAGGGTGCCTCGTTGAGGGAATCCATATACCTCTCGCTTAACGTTTGTGCAGCCGTCGAAACTTTGCATTTGCGTTGCCAAAAGTATCTTCCAGACCATCGCATTGTCAGAGATACTTTTTTCTCGCTTGTAAACTCGGAAAAGGATTTCATGCTCTTAACCGCTTTAAGATATGTGGCCCAAAGCAAGCAGCTAATCGCAGACAACAGACTTTTCTCTATCTTAAAGCCCCAATATAAACCGTGGAGCACTGTGGATACTTAGTCATGGATAATCCTGCTATCCGTGACCATGATTTGCAGTAACATCTCTTCAGTACACAACGAAGTGCAGCTTCTTAATGGCCTAGTGCACGTCTCCTAATGATTAAACAGTTAAGCATGAATCACATATTACCACGAGCCCAGCACTGAGTCAGAGCACACAGTAGCATGTGTTAATAGTCAAAATGCATTCATCATTTAATTTGATACACGTCTGTTATCCAAAGTAATGCTGGCACTTTTCAGCCAGATGTACTAACACCGGTTTCTCAGTCCCTCTCGCACATCCGTTAATACCCACCAACAAAAATGTAGGATCTTGTCGTTTGTCACATACAGCGTGTTACAACATAGTTTATTTTAATTCAGACTCCAGTCCAGACAGCTTCTTCCGTGCTTATTGTTGTTGTCATGTGCAATGCACAGCATGGTTATGGGTTGTAGATTAATGTATGTAGCCCATAAAATAAAATAGCACATCTTTTTATAATCATGCTGTGGGATCTGATATGATTTGATTTGATATTGTATGTTTATTATTTCCCCTGAATTTGTCTGACTGGCTCCTCACTGTGACTTTCTCTTTGTTTCTCCGCAGCCAGAAAACGAGGAGCGGTCTATAGTCTACGACAACATAGGGCCCAACGTGTGCATGGGGGACCACAAGGTAACTCCAAAGGCTCGCCTCGCTCACCTTCTGATTGAGGTGTTGTCTGTTGTGTGTTTTGTGTGTCTGTAGGTCTGCGATAATGGGTGCACTGTCCCTGTAAATTCACCCCAAAAAAAGATTGAGATATTATTCGAGGAAAATGGGAATTTAAAGTGTTGGAATTTCAAGCATGGATAGGTAAAACGCAGCTCAATATTGGGAATGATAATTATTTGTAACGAAATGTATATTATCTTTACATTCCAAGCTGAGAAATGCACATTTCTCCAGACTTTCCTCATTATCATAGCTAATAGCGTAATACAGTGTCTTAACGTGTGTGACGTGTTACCATGGGGCCCTTCCCCCCCGGCTGCGTCTCCCAGTGCAGTAGCACGCCCCATCCTGCCCA
This sequence comes from Gadus macrocephalus, assembly GCF_031168955.1. Taxonomy (NCBI): domain Eukaryota; kingdom Metazoa; phylum Chordata; class Actinopteri; order Gadiformes; family Gadidae; genus Gadus; species Gadus macrocephalus. Next base: position 12,519,897 of record NC_082396.1, on the reverse strand, counting down.
CCCTGAGACACAGAGAGACTCCTCTGACCGAGAGGACTCTTTAAAACCTGCTGCTGGGTGGGTGGGTGGGTGGGTGTGTGTGTGTGTGTGTGTGTGTGTGTGTGTGTGTGTGTGTGTGTGTGTGTGTGTGTGTGTGTGTGTGTGTGTGTGTGTGTGTGTGTGTGTGTGTGTGTGTGTGTGTGTGTGTGTGTGTGTGGGGGGGGGGGGGGGGGTCGCTGGGAACCCGCCGGCCCGGCCAGGCTCTCGGGGCGGCCGTGGTGTGGCACTGACACTGTAGCGGCTGTGTGTCATGTGACCCCCCGGGGCGACGGGGCTGAGATCAACACGGTGCCTCTACAATCCCCCGGCGGCGGCCATGTCTGAAGAGACGTCCGATGTAGTTAGCGCCCGGGGGGAGAATGCCCGGGGCTGCTCTGTGAGTTTAACCCGCGTGTCGTAGGGCCGCTGAGCGCGTGTGCGTGTCGTTGGGGCCCTCAGCGTGTGTGCGTGTGTTGGTGCGTGTGTGTGTCTGTGGAAGCGCACGTCAACTCGCTCTGGTCCCGCAGAGCATTGCATATCACTCTGTAATGTGTGTGTGGTGTGTGTCTGTGTCTGTGTCTGCGTGTGTGTCTGCGTGTGTGTCTGCGTGTGTGTCTGCGTGTGTGTCTGTGTGTGTGTCTGTGCATGTCTGTGTCTGTGTCTGTGTGTGTGTCTGTGTGTGTGTGTGTGTGTGTGTGTGTGTGTGTGTGTGTGTGGAAGACTGTTCCGTAACTTTGTGGATTCCTCTCTCACTATGGTTCTTAATGTCTCTCTCCCCTCCAGCCTGTTTTCCTGTCCTTCCGAATAGCAGCGGGGGCAGGTAAACCTAATGCAAATAAGCACAAGTGTTGTGTGGTGCAGTGATGTCGTGGTAAATATCATTTATTTTTCTTTCTTTACACCTCTCTGCCTTCCTATCCTATCATTTATTTATCATTCAACTTCCTGACACAATCATTCATTTATTCCTATATATTTTGGAGAGGTTTGTTCCACAAATTGCTTATTCGGCTCTTGGAGTCGATTTGCATTTGTGTTGAGAAAATGAAGTCAATCATGTTTTTATTTCATCCATCTTCACTAATTTGCCGACAAACTGTAAAGAAAGATGACACACTCTGAACACACACTCTGGTTTATTATACATTAAAAAGCAAACGTCTTTGGTTGTTTTTCTGACCCAAGCGGAACGAAGACAATTGGGAATAAAACCTTTTATTTGCCCATTTTGGCAGGGAAATGGAGCCAAAAGGGGGAGAAGATATGCCGTGAAGCGCCTCTGTGAGAACCCAAGAGGAAACAACAACACACACAAACACACACGCACACACATACACACACAGACACACACAGACTCGCATTCTCACAAACACACAAACACACAACACTGACCTACACCCACTGACCTAAACACACACAAAAGCACAGGAGTACAAAATGCCCACACACACACTCACTCACTCACTCACACACACACACACACACACACACACACACACACACACACACACACACACACACACACACACACACACACACACACACACACACACACACACACACACACACACAGTAAGAGAAAAGAGCCAACACTAGCGTGTCCAGCAGTGCTGAGCAGGTTGGGCTGTTGGTCGTGTCTCTCCCTCCACACAAGCAGGACCCTGAGAATGTGGACTAGCCACCCCGCCAGCCTGGCTCCAGACTACACACACACACACATCGCTGACCTCACTGTTGCCATGCAACCCCATTCCCTTAAAAGAAAAACACACATCCATATTATCTATATATTTAAAACTATACGGACGGACGGACAGACTTTGTTTTTCATGTTGTAACCTCCTTGCCAAAACTCTAAGTGGAGTCCCTCCCGACGCCATGGTTATTTTAGATTTTTATTTTGTCCGTTAAGGTATGCATCTACGCATAGAAGCTATGGTCCCGTTTGGTATCTTAAGATGTTTAAACAAAAGAAAAAAAAAAGTGCAATGCAAAAAAAGTGGTATGTCTATTGCTAGGTTTATTTGTACCCGGGACAGTATAACATAGATTTGTTAATGGTTTTTAAGTGCTTTGTTTTTTCCGACCCAAACTCTGAGGTCCTTCTGGTTAGAATCAAGAATGTTTTTCGAGTTTAAAATCAAAAGTTTTTTAGTTTTTGTTCTTTTTTTTTTTTTAATGGCGTTGTTATTTTGAGTTTGAATTGCTGTCGTCGTTGTTGTGGTTGTTTGCACACAACACTGCCATGCCTGACACATCGGTTTGAGTCTCATTTTATATACTGTACTTTTTAAAAAGAGATATAATTTATAATTCTTACCAAAATTGTTATGCGGAAGGTATGTCTAGAGACATGGGAGGGCAGGGTGGGGGGGTGGGGGGGGGGGTGGGTGTTCGCAGCTCCCCTCGGCCACAGCGACCTTTGAATAGTCATTACAAAGTGGTAGAGCGAGGGAGAGGGAGAATGGGAGAGGAAGAAAAGGAAACTTTTCAGCCCACATGATTTATAGCCTATCCAAGAATGTTTTAAGCAGTGCCATAGCCCATGCAAGTAGGCCTATATAAGATAATATTTCACACATAGCAGTCTCACCTTATCTCACGTTTATTATTATTATTATTCTTACTCTAACTTATTTCTGCGTAATATATGATGGTTCGTAATGTGATATTTTACCTAGGCTTGGGTATTCCTTACAATGTAAACAGTTGTTTGTTTCTTTTTTTTTTGTTACTGCATTATGGTGCCAAGTATTATACACAGAAAATGAAGTGTGTGAGAATTATCATAGAAATACTTAAGTCGAATGGATAAAGATTGTTTTGATTATAAATTGTTAAATAAGAACGCTAAACGCAGGGGGAACCAGAAGGAAATGCTTTTCAATTTTGTATGTAGCCTTGGACAGCCCCTCTCTCATTGGTCGTGCGAGCATTAAACGGCTAATAGAGGACTGTTGATAAAACGCCAACGTCTCTTTTTATCGACTTAATTCACTACACTACAGAGTCCGCAGGCTCTTCCTTAGAATGATCCTTGATTTTATTTTATTTCTTCATCCCGCCTAAATCACCGCAAGTGAAAATTATTTTTCGTGCCTGTCGCAATATCTCTGTTGTCTTGACAGTAGGCCTTTGGTTGGTTTAGAAACTGCTTGTTTTTAATTCTGCTGGCCCTGATGCTAGGAGAGGCCGCTGTTGTACTTCACTCCTCTTATAACGCAGACAGAGATTCTGTTCTATTCCATTACAACCTCTACTGTTGGCAATGCAGTTCTCAAGCAATAAAACCATTAGAACTCCACAATGCCTGCTCGTCCTCTCTGTTGCTGCGCCGCTCCACGATGGCAGCTCGTAGGATGGGCACCACACTGTTGAAACCGAGTCTCAGCACCTCATGTCTGCCCAATGGTCAACATTGCTTTACTCTGCTATTTTGTATGAAGGCCATTGTTATGTATGATAATAATCATCCCATAAATATTCTTTATTTAGACTTGTAGGTCTAACGGGCCTACCATAATAGACTTAACTTCCATACCCCTTCTATTTTGAGCAAAGGCCTGTTGGTAGCATATGCCTACAGGGTTATATTTGCTTATTGGCAGACTAAAAAAATGAGGTAAAATAAAATGCTAGGCCTACATTGACTGTTTTAATAATCTTGGTTTCAGTTTTCCTCTAAGTGCCTCAGTAACCCAAATGGAAATTCATTGTTACTGTTAAAAGTTCATGCTGGTGATGACAGGTGGCTAAGATCTTTGTAGATACTAACGTATTTTGTAATTATTTTGATCAAGGTTCCGATCGGATTACCTATATGAACAGAAATATAAGTAGTATAGTTGTGCTCATAGTGCGTTGATTCTTCGGACTGCTTTGATATAAATATAACAATGAAAGGGTTAGTCCTATTTAGAAATGAATACAACACAACTCCAATATGGCCTACATGTAGGCTAAATATCTGTGGCCCTATTCATGCATTTTTAGGTTGAAATATAAAAAAACATTGCAAAGGTCCTTGAAGTACTCTATTTACATGTAGACCTTTCGTTCATATTTTAACTGGAGTGCATCTTTCAGAATTGCGTCTTGTTTTGCAATAGCCTAATTAAAACACATAATGTTGTCCTACATTTCTAACGAAGTTGCTTGATTCGTTCAGATTCCGATTTTCTTTTGTTACCGGTAATTATAGGCAACGATATTTCTGCATGCGTTTGGCTTCATTAGAAATCAGAAATATCAAAAATGCTTGTTAAATAATTTATTCATAATACAAAGTGTTTTTTTCTTCCTATAACCTTGGCGGAAGCAATAATACTCTCTTTTTCCAACATAAACAAATGTCCAGTGATCTATTTCTGGCTGATGAGGTAAAACATAAAATCCATTAAATGATTAAAGGAAAAATGGTGTCGGTGGATGTCGTTAAACAAGCTTTTTACAATATTATTTACAACATTTGCGTCTATACAATGTGTGCCAGTACTGAATTTAGAATTGTGAAACTTAAAGAAAATCCGGCAATAGGCCTATAATTATTATTCTGCAATAACCAAACCAAAGCAGAGCATGGGGGGGGGGGGGGCATAAGCGCGTCAGCATGGCGGGAAACGGGGCTGCAACATTTCTGTTTCCATGGGTTTAACAACATAATTTACTCAGTAAAAAATATATACATCTCACTTACAATGTCCGTCTTTATAGGCTACAACCCAATTCACACCTATTTCCTCCAACCCCCCATCCCCAAACCGAGCGCCATTCTCTGTGACTTTAAACGAAGTGATACCCTGGTTAGACGAGCTTTAGAAGCCTCTGAGGAGAGAGAAGAGAGAGCGTCTCTGTTGCACAGATCCACCACAGCACCATCACAACGTGTCCGAGCTGTTGCTGCACGGGCTGATCAGCGCCAGGTTGGTGGCCTTGTGCTTTTTTAGAAGTCTCGTGATTTTCTCGTCGTCGGAGTTGGGGTCCAGGGGCTTGTTGTACTCGTCGTCGTCCTCGTTGTCCGAGCTCTCCTTCATCTTCTCCGTCTCCGAGTCGTGCTTCTTCTTGGCCGTCGCCATCTCCGCGGCGTGCCTCTTCCTCCACTTGGTCCTCCTGTTCTGGAACCACACCTGTGGAGGGACAGCGGGTTAGTGGCTGGTGGACACGATGCACACTCACGTAAACACACACACACACACACACACACACACACACACACACACACACACACACACACACACACACACACACACACACACACACACACACACACACACACACACACACACACACGGTAATACTAGCCCATTTACACATCGAATAATAACCGATGCCTACTGTACCAAAGATGTTATAATATACCTTCTTTCTAAACATAACCTGTAATTGGGGGTAGGCTAGGCCTAATAATGATGATAATAATCCTCATTATAATAATAATAATAACAATAATTGATTGAATTTATATAGCGCTGAGACACTCAAAGAAGCTTTACAGTGAAGCTTTACTCACCACCACCATTATCATCATTATGATGATAATTATGATATAAATGATAATGAATATTGTCATCAACAGCAATAACCTACTATTATTATTATTATTATTATTATTATTATTATTAACATCATAATAATTATAATAAATGGCCTAATAATAATTAAAAGCAAATAATAATAATAAAATCAACAATTTGGCCATGGTATCAACCAGTGTGACTGATTCAAGCGAATAACAAAAGTTTAGCATAATAGCCTACGTGTCATTTTCTTGCCTGTAAAAACAAAACACATCCTACATTTTAATCCCTGCTCCAATCAAATGGGATTCCAATAAAAAAAAATGCTCCTTTAAACAATGCAGTAAAAACCCAGCAACAGCAATAACATCCAATGGCGGTGTGGGGGTCCTCACCTTGACTTGGCTCTCGGTCATCCCCAGGGAGTAGGCCAGCCGAGCCCTCTCCGGCCCAGCCAGGTATTTTGTCTGCTCGAAAGTCTTCTCCAGGGCAAAGATCTGCTGCCCGGAGAAGGTGGGTCTGGAGTGCTTCTTCTTGCCGTCCTTGTCGAGCATCATGCCGGCTTGAGCTGAACACCAGACAACAACACGGCGGTCACAGTTTGCTCTCTATCACAACACACCAGTCCAGCCACTGTATGAGTCTCTCTGTGGCTGTATCCCAGTAGGCTTACCACTATTACACACTTGTTAAAGGATTATATCTCTGGTTCAGATTAGATAGGCTTAACACATGAATTTTGCAAGTGACTCGTGTGGGAGTGTTTACAAGCTTACAGGATAGGTTGGACGGGTAAATGAAAGCACTAGTTGTCTTTTTTACCCTAAATCTAAAATTTTCTGACTACAGAATAGTTAACATGCTCTATAAAACGAAAACAAATTGCTGAGCCAAAAGGGTCCCAGACAGCTCATCTTGGCATCCAGAAGGAAGGAAATAATACGGAACTTACATGGACACTGAACCCGAGGGTCCCTCCAGGGGTTCTGCATGACTCCGGGCCAGAATATGGGCGCTCTCCCGGGCAGCTCCGTGAGGGGCTTGGGGTACCGCGTCACCGGGTTGAAGTACATCCCTGCGGTGGCGGCAGTCAGGCCATTTATCCGGGGGAAGCCGGTGAGCAGCTGCCCGGCCGAGGTGATGGGTCTCCCCAGGATGTCGCTAATTCCGTGCGGGGTGCCCATTGACAGGTGCGAGTTTAGTGTGCAGGTAAGCGAGGGTGCCTTGAAGCCCCCTGCGGCGGGGTGGCCCTGCAGCGTGTAGGGGAACAGCGACGTCTTCATCTCCGTCATGTTGTGCAAGGCGGCCAGCGGCGCGCTGCCCAAGACGAAGGCGCCCTGCTGCCGGTTACCGTCCATCTGCCCGACCGCTAACATTTGTGGACATGAACCGAACAAATTCGCCCGGATATATATATATATATATAGGCGTGAGAGCGATATATATATATATTTAGAAAAAAAAAAGGCAATGAGTTTTTAGAAGCAGCGCTCAGCCTTGTGATGACGAGCGCATAAAGAGGCCAAACTCTTCCCGATCGTCTCTCGAAAAGTATCCCCGATGAAGTAAAGCCGCTGGTACCGGGAGTGTAAACTACAGGAAAAACTTCTCAGAGCTGGTGGTACTTCTGTACGGGTTGAAAAGCGAGCCTCCGTGTGTGTGTGTGTGTGTGTGTGTGTGTGTGTGCTCGTTGTCAGCCTGGGGGGATCGCCGCGTGCAAGGTCCACCGGCGAGGAGTCCACTCGGAAGTCCCCAACAAGCGGATGATGTTTTGTTTTTTTTGGTTTTGATGGTGACCATAAGGGTCGTCTTTCTTGGTAAATTGACTCCACTGCTATGCACTGAGTGAAAGCCTGGATGCACTGATAACAGCGCGGCCACCTTGCATGAGCTTGCTCTCCATTGGCGGATGTTGAGTGAGATGGCGCGCTGATTGGACGAGGCGGGCCGAGTACATTTGCATGCGCATCCCGCGGACAAAAAGCCTCCCAGTCTATTAAGATCTTAGTGCGCCCCTTCTAATGACGCGTCGCATGCTGCAGGAATCATTGTTTCAAGATCTGACCAAAAGATAGATTTACATGATGAGCCATTACGGCTGACAATGAAAGCGGTCTGTGTTAAACTGGAGACGGACAGAAAGGATGAGGGATGATTCCGTTGTTTTCTAACGACTTGATGAAGATGGGAGATCAGATTGTTGCGCATTTTAAAGATCCGTAGGATTACTAGTGAAAAACACATGCTGTTTATTTTGATTTGTGTCTTTAATAAATAGTTGTATCTTTCAAGTTAGGCGATAATTCTGAGCCTACACCGTATACATATTTTGAAGCTTCATATTGGCTAAAGTAAACTGCATTAAGCCTTTTATTAACACAATTATAATTTATTTTAGGATTGGCCTACTTTACACAGATGCTCAATTAATAAATAATTTACACATTCTGCTACCTTTAGGCCTTTAGGATTTATCATGTTAGACAACATTTTAAGGTAGGTTACATTTCAAATTCCATCCTTATTTTTTACCCAACAAAATATTATTTTCCTCAGAGTTATCTTAACATTACAGCGAGGTGTTTAGTGTCGCCACTGCAATTATTGTATAGTTTTGTATATTGTTATCTGAAGACGATGAATAAGAGATAGCATGTGTCCAAATGACTACATACGCCTATTATACTGCACATACAGCGAGCTGGGTTTTATTTGATTAGGATTACCCTGCAGGTTGGTGATAAATGGCATTATTAAAGGCCCACCGTTATGGGACAAAGCGCCGGTCTGCGGGCGTCATCACACTGAGTGCTGTATAATATTTTATGGAGATGCTGGGACGTTAAGAGTGAAATATGACCACGTAAGCACCGGAGAGTCCTCAGCAAATGCACCTTGCTGCCCATTTGATCACTGAGAACGAATGTTGATTTAAAAAGGGTTTTCAGGGGAAGTAATTCACATTTTTGATTTCGGTTAGATTGCGTCTAGTCTGCTGTGATTTCTCTCGTTGGGATGTCTTTAAACGCGTGGCGTGGGCCTATAAAGCGTGTCTCAAAACGAATAAATAAATGAGCAAACATATAGGCCTATTAATACATCAATAATTAAATAGGCCTACATGCATACAGTTTATTTATGCGCATGAATGTGTTCAATCAAAATGCTAGGCTACTTGTGGCCCAGCTCTCGTCACTGATGTCTCCTTTTATCTGCTGCCTGGAACAATGTTATCATCAACAGCACTGCTGTGAAAACCAAACTTTGTTTCAGATTGTTATCAAGTATAATCAAATTACTAATTTTTATATCCTTTTTTTTTATAAATAAACAGGCCTACAAGATAGATTATGAAATTGGCCAGCGGTGAGTTCTTTATAGCTTGCTCCATCATTGGACTATTCATGACGTAAGATGGATATTGACCAACATATAGGAAGTATAGCCTGCTGCTATGCATTTACAAACAATAAGCATGCAAATAATATCTTGGTAAAAATAATCATCAAAAAACGAAAACTTAAAACACACAAATATACGGTTAATCATTCAACCAAGAAACACTATCATATTACTCATAATAAATATAATAATAATAATAATAATAATAATGATAATATAATGCAAATTACTATTAATTATCTTAATAATAATCGTATTCATAATCATCATCATATTAATGATAATATTTATTATCATTATATTGATAACAATTGTAGCCTATCAATTGCTCTTCTATTTCCCTCAAACATTATGTTTTGACACAATTTAACTATTAGGTCCATCTCTGTGGGGTAAATTATCGAAAATTGTTCTTTATCCTATAAAGATGACGCGGGCTATAAATATAATAATAGGCCGAAGAAAGCTGTACTATGGCTTTTGGTTGTACATATACATTGAAATTCAATAGGCCTATAATTATGCCATATCAAAAGTCTAGATTATGTATTTATTTTATTCAATCGAAGTCCTTTAATTTAAATGTGAATCACCGAAGTTGAAGTGATGGGGCTGTTTTTTCCCCCAGAGCGCTAAGCATATGAGGAAATGCGGTGGCGGTGGTTTATTATCATTTCGTGACACCACTGGTGCTTCTCCAGGAGGCTGCATAAACTCGATACGCGCGCCCTCTGGTGGCTGGAACACGAATAACCGCAAGTTACGCTGGGAAGTGGAACCAGCAGCAGGCCTATTATAAACCATTTAGCCAGCTGGATTTACGGCGTGTGGATACGAAGACGAACATAAACTATCTTGCAGTAAATGAAGAACCTGGAAGCGATGCCAATGTCAAGTTCATTCATTGAGGTGTTTTATAAGATGTTATTTATAGATGGCTAGGTAAATTGTATTCTGATCAATTACCGTGGGAAGATCATTCCAACCCACGGGATGTCCTGCTGAAATATAAACGTCTTTGAGGCACGTTTCCAGATAGCGAGCAGTGGAATAGACTAGACAGTGGAATAGCCTTTTCACATCACAGAATAGAGGTGATGTGAACATTTGAGTGTACGTTCGTGTGGGTGCGTGTGTGTGCGTGCGTGCGTGTGTGTGTGTGTTGTGTGTGTGTGTGTGTGTGTGTGTGGGGGGGGGGGGGGGGGGGGGGGGTTGTGTGTGCGGTACGTGCGAGTGCCTGCGCGCGTGTGTTTGTGTGTGTGTGTGTGTGTGTGTGTGTGTGTGTGTGTGTGTGTGTGTGTGTGTGTGTGTGTGTGTGTGTGTGTGTGTGTGTGTGTGTGTGTGTGTGTGTGTGTGTGTGTGAGGAACATCCACATTTGTCATGAATAAGCAACACACTGTAATCAGAGTCAGTTTGAAGCGTTCACTCACTTCAAAACATACTATGGAGTTAGAATCATGCTAAAACCCCGTACACACGCAAAACGTGTTTTGCTCACGCACAACGATTCACACACACACAAAACGTGTTTTACTCACGCACAATGATTCACACACACGCTCAGTGTGGTTTGCAAATACAAAACATCATTCACAAACTAATGCATTTTGCTTCAGAAACAAATATGTGCAAATATGCAAATGCCTTCCGATCCACGCGCAGCTTTCAGTGTTCCGTACTTTTTAGTTTGTACTATGTGTAAAACATACTGTATTTGTTTTTGAAGCAAAATACATTAGTTTGTGAATGATGTTTTGTATTTGCAAACCACACTGTGCGTGTGTGTGAATCATTGTGCGTGAGTAAAACACGTTTTGTGTGTGTGTGAATCGTTGTGCGTGAGCAAAACACGTTTTGCGTGTGTGCGGGGTTTTGGCATGATTGTATATTGTATACATACACAACACTCAGAAAAATTGAACGCTTCACTCGCAGAAAGTTGCTCATGCTTGATAGACGTGGATGTTTGTGAAACCTAAGCCATGCCGATACAAAGAGGATGGCCCCAATCTATCCATAGTCTGCTACCCGGCCCCTGTAGGCCTACACATAATAGTAATACCCATCATAAGTGATGAGCGACACATGTGTTTGTGCAGAGCGTATATTATCCTACCCGTTCTCTCATATTGTCCGTTACTATAACCTCCGGAACATGTGTCTTTAGAGGCTAGAGAAAGACACGGTTTGTGGTTAGGTTTTTATAGGCCAACAGATCGACCTCATCACTGAGGGGCGCAATAGCACACCAGTGAGGGCGTTCATTTAAACAGAAGGCGCTACCACCCCAGTCCCCACATTATATTGCAAATTAATTAATTTAACAGGGGTGATTGTATTCATATTCCACAGTTCAACTGTTTTCATAACATTTACTGTATACCTAGATGATTACGATAGATGTATTTAGATTTTCATGTCAGACAGATTATGAAGTCAAACAACTGGTGCATACCCAGTATAGCTGCTAGATGGCGTCAGATATCAAGGGAAGCCAAGCAACCGCATTCCCTCACTCCAGCTCCTGTCTGTTTGATTAAAGGACCTGATCGTTATTGGAGGGAATGGTCCCTCTAACGCATGAGTTTGGCTCTCACGATTTACAGTTTTTCTCGATTGTATGCACACAAAAAATGGAACTATGCACACAATTCTGAAAACCTGAAGCTCATGTATCAACTACAAGACTCCAGACTGCTAAACTCTAAACACAATTCCACTGTTTACACACTTCTGCGCAACTCTAAGCACAAATCTCATCATTTAGCACACTTGGTTCACCTGGATCACACTCGCCTTCATGCAGTCAATTCAGCTGAACATTTTACGGTATTACAGTAAAAAAAAATTGCTTTGTTACCTTTTTGTACTTGTACTTACACTGATTTCATCATTACATCCCCCAAAAGACAGTCTAAAAATGTTCTTACTGTGTTTTTCATTTGACTTATCAGTAAAATTACTGTACTGTAATTTACCAAAATAGGTAACATTGGTGTATTGTCAGAACAATGTTGCAGCATCAACTATAGGTGTACAGTATGACTCTGGGAAGCTGGGATTGTGAATTTAGCCCATTGGAGCTCATTGGATAGACAAATATGCATTGTATATTCTGATACGATTGTGCCAATGCAATATTTATATGATATATCCACAGTATTGTAATACAATTTGGCAACAGTCTTTATACTATATGTACCACCTAATTGCACCTTTAAAAAAGAATTTCTAAACAAGCTATTTCTAAACAATTGTATACATTGAAATATGTAACATGCCTTATAAAGCCAAAACATATGTACATTGTATTTTGATGGAAGTGTTTTGAATTGATCACAACAGTGTTTAATTGATGCTCTCTAAGAGGTATTCATTTGATAGCTGTGTTCACTGTTTGGTGGAAAAAACAGTTTTGAAAATAATTTGTGTAGTTTTGTCAAAATGGTTTGTGTTTAGAGTTTTGAGAAATTGAGCTATAGTTTCAGAAAACGTGTTCACTGTAATACGTTACAACGTGTCACATTTAAAGTTTCCCATTGAGTTAATAAAATAAAATAAAATGTTAATTGTAAACATTTAAAAACAATACAAATAAATAATAAATGATATGCCCATCTTAGTACACATGGAGAGAAGTATGCCCCAATCCGCTTTTGCGTTTATAATTATGCCACAGCCACCACCAACAGTCCATGTTTGTGCCGGCCAGCAATGCATGGATCGGTGTTTAAACTGGGATCCATGTCTTCAGAGGGATACTGGAAGACCCCGGAGAGTTATCTATCAATCAATAATAGATGTTGAGTAACATGGGTTGGTTAAGCTTTACTCTGATCTAAACGACAGAATAGGTTGTGTGTCGACCCTTTGTATCTGCTTTTTTATGCAGAGGTTTCAAACGATTCAGCATATAATCAGAACCAATCCTTGAAGCCGTTGTCCTTTCATACAGTTTTAAGCAACAACACAAGTGTAAAGCCTTCAGGCCCCAAACAGATGGAACGATGCAGCCAGGAATGTGGCAGTCCGCTGTTAGCATAAAGCTAATGTTGGGTGGATCTCTAGAGCTTGTCTCTTGTTAATGGCTTGGCATGCAGTATAGTTGTCACGATTGCATCATATTTCAACTGCCCGGCAGCTTGTCAATGGCCAATCACAGAGCAGATGCGAGCCCCATTGGGCCCTCAGGGGTCCTTCTGACAGCATCATGTTGTCCATGTGTTTGAAAACAGACCATAGAAGGGTAGGGGCCAAATTCAATTAATTAATAGCCCAGAGCGATGAGTGTGGTGAGCAAACTGTTCGCTTTGTTGCAAAGAAAGGCGCCACACCACTGCCAAGAGCGGTGTTATTTGCATCATCTTATATCAGACTTATTTTTACCCCCAAAAAAGGAGCAAACATTGTTTATTGAGTCTTTCAATCCCGCTCCCAAAAACTCAATCCACAAAATTTGGTCAGAAATCAGACTTTAACCCCCAAACAAATACAATAACTTCAGCCATAGCAACAAATAACCCCCAAAACTCAGGGGCGTAATCGTTCTTCAGTGTCTTCATTCCCTGGTCTCTCGATGGGCAACAACTGCAAATCCTCAGTTGACCTGTGTGTGTGTGTGTGTGTGTGTGTGTGTGTGTGTGTGTGTGTGTGTGTGTGTGTGTGTGTGTGTGTGTGTGTGTCCTGAAGCTGAAGCCTCCGTTAAAGCCTGACCCCTGGGTCCCCGACGCAGCGGACTGGAAGGAAATGAAAGTTGAGTGTTGGATTTGACGGGCCATCGCTGTGAAAGTCATTGTTCTCGGGCCAGGTGTGAGCCATCGACAGCCTCGACGAGCCCGCCGTCCCTGCGTGTGTGTGTGTGGCTGTGGCCGGCGCGTTGTCATGTCTCCCTGGATACTGCAGGACTTTGTTTGATCATCCCCTGGAAAGGTTCAGTTGATGCCGCTCCCCCACATCCATAATTATGTTTTTTATTAGTTTTTGTGATTTCCATGGCTGTTTTTTGTTGTTGTTATGCTCAGCGAGTGGATAAGGAGAGATCAAGATTTAGGCTACAATACGAACAGAGGAAATCAATGTCTTAAACAACTTCTTAAAGGCCGACCTGGAGGGAAATCCATGATGGTAAAATAACACATGCATCGAGGCTTGAGGGAAATCAAGTACAACTCCTGGATATATTTATAACAAGGTAGTGAAAGAGAGAGAGAGAGCGAGAGAGAGAGAGAGAGGGGGGGAGAGTTGGTGACAGAGAGAAACAGAGATAATGAAAGAGAGGTAGTGAAGTAGAGAGAGGGAAAGAGATCGTTTTGTGCGAGAGAGAGAGAGAGAGAGAGAGAGAGAGAGAGAGAGAGAGAGAGAGAGAGAGAGAGAGGTAGAGCAGTGAGTGAGTGAAAAATGTGTGCAAGCAAAACGTCAGTAGAAGCAGTCACACTGTGTGTCGAAAGACACGCAGTGTCGGGATAAGTCCTCTGTCCCGGCTGGGACGAATTTGGCCGAATTCGGGAGTGCACTTCCCGACGGTGTTTGCAGGCGGAGGAGAAATGTCGAAACCGCGAGGCCAGCGGAGTGTGCGTGCCCTTACGGGCTTACGTAAAATAGTGGTGGTGTATTTGACATACAGATCTGTGTTCCATTTAATTTCCCAGTGAGATGAAGGCAGAGTCAGCCACCTTGAGGAAGGCAGATAACAAAGACGTCTCCGTGCGGCACGATTCATCCTCGTCTGTCCCAAGTCGCTGCTGCAGAGATCTTATCGCAGGGGGGCCAAGGTTTCGTGGAAAGATGCGTGGAAGGTAGAAGAAGAGTGGGGGGATTAAGGAAACTGTAATTCATTCAAGGCTCTGATAAACTTGATTTGTTAACTCCTTCGAGCCCGAAGAAATGTCACAGCGCATAAATGTCAGTTATTCTGCGATGAGCCGATAACTGTGAGCACGCGGCCCAAATCCGGAAGGCTTCTGACGACGCATGCGCTATTGTGCCGCTTTAAAGGTCCCATGTTATATCAACAGGTGTGAGTGTGATTAGCCATTACAAGCCGTTTTGAAACCTGCCTCTTCCTGTGTTTTAGTGACATCACAATTGGGCCCGTCCACCTAGATGTGTGCTCGATCACTCTACCAGCCTACCCAGTGACTGTAGCAAATGTTGCTCATCTATCCGTTATACATCTGGGTGGACATGCCACTTGGGCAATTTCACACTCAATAAGCACACTCACACCTGGAGGTATAATATGGAACCTTTACTATGAAGGTTATTTAACTGTCCTTTGCAGGGGTCAGCCAAGAAGACAAACATAGCGGCAAAAGAGGT